>NW_023501054.1:0-115000 GCF_014066305.1 Letharia columbiana
TAACTTTCTAAGGAAATTGTAATAAAAGAAGATATTAATTCTCTATACGACGGTAGCTAACTTTTTAATCGTTTATTAGAACTCGCTAGAATAGGCTCTTTTTTGATAATATTATATCGTAAGCGACGAAGTATAATATAAGTAATCGTAATTAAGATACGCTCTTACTTTTTGATAATCGAAGTTTATAATAGTTATTCTACTAGGCGTTCGATAAATTATAAATTCACTTTAAAAGATTTAATCTTTATCTAAGTCGAATAACTTTTATATTTATAATATAAGACTTTATTATTAAAAAGTATCTAAGTCTAATATTATTCTCTTTATCGAAGTTACTTTTAATTAATAAGATTCTTAAACTAATAATAGTTATAGTTTCTTAAAATAATCTAGAACTCTAGGCCTTATTAAGTATTATTTATATTAAGATTTTCTCTTCTATCTTAGAAAAGTACGTCTTCTCGATATAAATTAGAAGTACTAATATAGTACTTAAGAAGTCGAAGCGTTATAACTATTAGATTCGTTATATCTTAAAAAACTCGTCTATATTAATACTTAAACTAAATCTACTTAAATATCTAAGTAAACTTATTTATATTAAACTATAGAAATTAATAAAAGAATTAAGTTAAGACTTAATAGATATAGAAAAGTATATTAGTAAGTCGATCGTAGATAGCCCTTTAGGCTTATAATACGAGTTTATCTCATATTATATTTATAGTCTTCTTCGCGACTTAAATCTCTTCTCATATCAATTATAAGTTCTATCGAGCTTTTCGAAATATATAATCTATTTAAGTCTTATAATAAAGGTAAACTTTAATAATATACTCGATATTATAACTAATTAACTATATTATTATAACTATAACTTAATAAATATTCGAATTAAGAGTAAGCTCTTCTAGACTAAAAAAAATAAAAGAATAAACCTTAATAGCGTTAAAGATATTCTTCTAAAAGCTATAGAGCTAAATATAAAGAATATCTTTATATATTAAGATAGACTCTTTATTAAGAATAAATATTAAGTTTAAGATCTATTTTAATAACGTAGAAGTATAGAAGATATAAACTTCGCGATTATAGCCTTTATATATAATATTAAAATAAAATTAAATATAATATTCGCGAAAGAAGAATACTTATAGTATTCGTTCGCTTAAAGCGATTTAGGCGATCTCGAGAGACTTATAATAATACGAGTAAATTATTTTCTTATCGATATCGATATAAAGATAGTTTTCGAAAATATAACGAAGGTCTAATTTCTTAGTAAATTATCTATCGAACTTGATAAGATAATCGAAAAGACTTTCCTTTCGAATTTTATATTATTATTTTATCTCTTTAATATTAAAGAAAATCTAGTAATTTCGATAAAGTTAAAGCGTAAAACTTTTTTTAACTTCTATATTAATCTCTTCTTAGATATTCTCTAGAAAGAAAGAAGAGAGAAAATATAAGATAGCTGCCATTAATCGATATTATATATTATCGATATTATAGATTTTTATATAAAGGGCGCTAGCTATAAGCTTCGCTACTTTTAAATTATATAATATCTTCTCAACTACGTCGATTAAACCGGCTTAATCTATTATTAAAAAGACGATCTTATCTATCTAGATCGTTAGCTTTTAATTAGTTAAGTTCTAAAATTAAATTCTAGTAATAAGTAGATAAGAGAAAACGATATAGATACTTAGATCGAGTATATTTATTACGTATTCGAAATAGTAATAGATAGTATTATAAATATCGAAAGAGAATAAAAGTTTATCTTAATTTATAGTTTTAGCGAGATACTAATTCTTTATATAAAGATTACTCTTAATATTATAAATAGCTAATAAATAAGAGTTAAAGTTAATCTTATTTCGAGCGAAGATAAGAGAGCTTATAAAGCTTAAGAAGCTATTATAATCGAAGTTAACTTAAATCGAGCTAGATATAAACTCGTTAATATAAAAATAGATCTTAAAAGATATAGACGATATAGAGAATATATTAATAATTATCTCTTATAGCTGCTTTGCGATAGAAGCTATTTATAATAAGATCTTACGATTCTAAAGAAGATTAAGCTCTTTAAGTATATTTATTTTATCGAGCGAATACTTTTAGATAGCTTTAAGGCCGACGTACTCGCCTTTATACTCCTTTATATATTAAACTTAATCGCGATAATAGATAAAATCTCTATACCCTTAAAAAGCTATTAATTATTCGATAACCTTCTTCGCGACTTTAATACGATATTACTTATTAAATAATATAGGCTTAGACTCGATTAGATAATCTCTATCTAGAGAATCATTAAGTAATAAATTCTTATTCTCATTCTTATTCTTATTCTCATCGAAATCGACTAATAGAGCGTTAAGATCGTTATTAATACTTTTTAAAGTCTATTAATTCACACCGAACTAAATAGGCGTCTTATTTACTTTTCTTCGTTTCTCGAGCGTAATAAATATCTCTACTTCTAAAGAGATCGAGGCCGAGCGCTTTAAAAGTAAATTTTATTAAGATCTCGAAGAAGAAAGGATTAGCTACGAACTTACTAGCTCTTACTTTATAATAAAAAAATCTTAATTTTAATTACGTTAATCTATATTTAATATTAAAGATATATTTAAAGAAGAGTTAACGAGTATATAAATAGAAGATTAATCTATTTTTAAGATTAGAGGAGTAGATCTTAAGAAAGAAAAGACTAATCGCGAATATATTAACTCTTTCTTTAATATAATAGAGCTTAGATCTTAACTACTTTACTCTATAATTAATATTAAAAATATACTTAAAAAAGAGTTAAGGGATAATAGAGTAGAAGATTAATATATCTTAATAAATAGAGTAGAAAATCTAAAGATAGAATAAATAATCGATAGAGGTCCGTTATTTAGATATAGAGAGAGCTATTAATTTAAGATATATTTAATATTACTAATTAGATACTAACTATCGTTAATAATAAAAAAGCTAATCGTCTAAAAACCTACGCGATTATTATTATAATTATTACTAGATTCGAAATCTTAATATAACGTTATAGGACTTTAATTAAATAAAGAATTCGCTATATCTAGAGTTAATATAAGAATAAACTTAATTAATTAATCTTCGCTATAGCTACTTTCATCGTTTAAGTTAATCTTAACTATATTATTATATATACGAGTATTATTTACTTACTTCTATTTGAGATCTTTAATAAGATTAAGACTAGCGAGATATAAATTAAGCTTTAAAAGTATAAATAAAGAACTTAAACCTTGACTAGTCTGGCTTAAAACTTTATTTCGCTATATTTATTAGATAGAGAAGAGAATAATATATTAGACGCGTCGGTGAAATCGATATTATCGAACGCAATCTCGAGTCTACTATCTTTTACGAGCTTTAATTATTATCGAAGACTAAGAGAGCGGCGATTATCTATAACGAGAATTCGATATAAATAATATTATATTTAAATAAGATAAACGCTATAGATAAGTAGTATAAATAGATAATATAAGTAAATAATATAAATAGAGATAATACTTTAATAATAAAAGACGCGTAAAGAGTTAAGTAAATAACTTAAAGAGAGATTAGATGAGTAATACGATATATCTTTATAATTCCTTAAAAACTATTTTCTAAACCTCGCCTCTAGCGATTAGATATTCTAGATAAAATAATAATTAAATAGAAATATTATTAAATATAATTAGTCTAATTTTCGAGCTTATCGAAACGCTCTATTTATAATAATATTTATAAAAATTATAATTAGAATTTCGGATAAGAAAAGGCTTATAATTTAAGTTGAAATTTATATTTAATCGCATATATAATCTAAGAAAGAAATAAAGAATAGTATAATAAAACGCTTATCTCTCTTATTAATCTAAGAAATAAAGAATAGTATAATAAAACGCTCGTCCCTCTTATTCTTTATCGTCTATTTAAATATTAATAATAATTTTCTCTAAGTTAAATTCGATTATTAATAAATATAAAAAAACTAATTACTACGTTATACTAACTCGATATATTATCTAGCTTCTATAAAATTATATTAGAATTACGTATTATACGTAAGTAAATAGCTCGTAATAGAGATATTAACCTTTAATCTATATGAATTTAATTACGATAATAATAAAAGTTATAAACTTAACGCGCTATATTAGACTAAACGTAGCGACTTCTATAATTATAATATATTAATATCTGCGTATTCTATATCGATCGATAATTAATAGTAGACTACTTACCTTAACTACGAATACTAGAAATTAGTAAAGAGAGCTTATTAATAGAAATCGATCTCATACTCGCGATTAAGCTATCTTTAGTATTATATAATCGATATCTAAAAGTCTATAGACTTATATTATTCGATAAAATAAAGTTTCAGCTAGATCTAAGATATAATTAATAATATAATAGAATATACTTAAGTATAAGTAGTCGGATATATTATAGATAACGTTAAATGTTATTATTATTATTACTTAGAGAAAGAGTTTTCTATAAAAGAAGCTTTAGAAGATTAAGTCTTATATTATTAAGACCTAGCCGATTATAGGCTTAATAGTTTTTAAAATTTAAGTCTTATCTAATTAAGACCTAAATTATAGACTTAGCACTCTTTCTATTATCCGCGTATTAGAAAATTATCGACATTTCTATATTAAGTCTTTATAGATTAATATTAACTCTACCTTAATAGTTATTTTTAGTAACTATTTATCGAAATAATATATTATCTAATTACGCGTATCTAATACTCTTAATAATTAATATTCTTTAATTACTATATCTCTTTATTTTATATATACTCTAACTCGAGCTTTATATCGTAATATAATCGAGTAAATTAAATAATAATAAATTAAAATTAAGATATAAATTTTATTATAGCGCTCTTATAAATAAAAGTATAACGCTAATTCTTATTATTTATTTATAGATTTAATTAATTATAATAATAGAATTTTATATAAATATTATCGCTTACTTTAATTAAGTATATACTAGATAAGATAGATATATCTTTTAACTTATATAAGCAACGTTCTTTTAATAATAGTCGATAATATAAGCTTAATCTTAAGTGATATATCTAGCTAGATTAAGAATTCTATCTTCTTTAATTAATCGTCGTATTATAGTAAAGCGAAAATTTTTAAATATAAATATATCTAAGTTTAAGAATATAATTAAAGTCTTCTTAAGTAATTTATTTATCTCGATAATATAAGATTAATTACTCTATCTATAACGTAAATATTCACTAATTAATATAAATATAATTAGAAGATATTTCGAAAATATTAAGAATCGAAGCGTTTAAAGAGTTAAAGAAAAGTAATATCTCTATTATAAAGTTGACTAAATTAAAATTAAAGACTATTTATTAATATCTTATATACTCTATTAAAAAATACTTATTAATATTATTAATAGGCTCTATAGCGAATAAAAAGAAGAAGACTAAAAAGGCGATAATAGATATATCTACGAAAAAGGTTAAAGTTAAAGCTAAATTAAATAAGACGAAGAAGAAAAAAACGAAGTAGAAACTAAAATAAGATAATACTTTAAAGCTATATCGCTAAGCGATCGATTATAAATATACTAATAGAGATTATACGCTAATGAAGATCTAATAATTAATAACTTAATAAAGAAGAATAATATCTTAATATATAATACTCTTAATTCGCTTTTTATTAATATTAAGAAGTTTAAATTTATTTGCGTAATCTTTATTATCTCGATACTAGATATATTTAAAGACCTAGATAAAGATATTTAAAGCTTTACTCTATAATAAGATATAATAAGATAGAGAGATCTAATAATATTATATGATAATATCTATAGTAATATTATATATAGAGAAAATATATATAAATAAGAACTTAGACGAGAACGTTTAAAGCTTTATTCTACGATAAAGCGTAATAAGATAGAAGTCTAATAATATTATATAATTATATCTATAATAATATTATATATAAAGAAATTATTAATACTATCTATAATCTATTATATAATATATAATAAAATACTATTAATCTCTAATATTTATTATTTAAATTCTTTTTATTTTAATATCTATTACTTAAATCCTTCTCCCGCTCAATATCTACTACTGAAATCCTTCTCGCTATTTTATGAAATTAATAACTCTCTAATAAAGAGTTAAGTTTAAGCTCTTTTCCTAGCTTCTTATATATTTAATAGATAATTACGCTTAGATTTAAGTCGAGTAATATCGCTCTTATTTATACGAATATTTAAAAAATTAGATATTTTATAAGTTCGTTATATATAATAATAATATCGTTATTCTATCTTTAATATAAGTAAAAATAATTAGAGTTTTTAAGCTCGAGGATCTCGATCTATTAGTAATTAACGACTTCGCTAAGAGTCTCGCTATTACTAACGTAATAAATATCTATATTATTAAATATAATCCCTTTAATACATTTTCTCCTATACTCGAAGGGGATCTTTTAGAAGAGTTCGAGCTATAGCGTATTAAACTCGCGGTTTAGTACGAGATATAGTAGTAAGCAATTAAGAATAACTGCGGTATAGGCTATTTAAATATTTCTATCGCACCATTTATATAATCTATCGCCTTTATCAAATCGCGATTAAAAGAATTTCTCGATATAAGTTATTTAAATTTAAGATTAAGAGTCTAAAGCGAGATCGGAATATCGAAGATAGCGAGTCGATTTAGGTTCGAGTACTATAAAAGAATAAGTCGAGCATCGCTATTTTAGCTTCTACGTCTAAGATATACTATAATATTCTTCGAGTAAGATATTAAGAAAAATATTTATTCGTATATAGTCGCCTTTACGCTCTATCTTAGAAGCTTTTAAATAATAACGAATTAGATTAATTAGAGTATCTCTAATATAACTTAAATCGCGTTATATAATATTATATTAGAATTAAACGATTATAGCTCTTATTTAATAGATTAGAGAATATAATTCTATTAATTAATATATTTTAATAGACGCTATTTAGTTATAACTACTTAGCTCGATATATATTAAATACTTAAAAATAAAATAGATATTAAGCGCGTAGATATTTATATCTTAAAAGAATATCGTATCGAATATCGATAAGATTAAACTTACGCTTTCTATATATATTAAATATATATTAAGATCGAATAAAGTCTAGTTAAAGAGAACTCGGATATACTCTATATTATTTCTAAGAATTAAAAAATCTATTATACTCTTAGCTATAAGAGAAGAAATATAATTAAATATCTTTTAATAGCGATAGAGATAGATTATATCTAATTAAGATCTTAGCTATATTAATATCTTAAAAATAATAAAATTATATATTTTATCTTTATTAAATTTAAGAATATTATCTAATAATAGTTTATAACGCTATATTTCTCTAAAACTATTAATTATATATTATAAAATAAGAGCGGGAATTGCTAGCGTAGAATATATAAAAATATATATTATTATTAGATAGCGATTATAATTATCTTAGATCTCGAGATATTAAAAGATATAACGTAATTATTATCGAATATTAAATCTTAATCGATTAAGACTCGATAGAAGATTAAATAATATAATTAAGATCTCTAGCGTTATAATATAAAGTAAGCTTAATATACTTTCTAATTATTAATAGTAATTATTCTTTTTTAATCGTAGAGATTAAAAAACTTTAATAGAATTCGAGCTATTTTTCGCTATTAGTCGCTTATAGAGTTATTATTAACTTAATAATAATTAAGCGCGCGGATTAGCTAAATCGCGAGTACTCGCGTTTAAGAAGCGTACTTTATTCTTAATTCTCTTAATATTATATATTATTTATTAAAAGAATTATAAATATATATATTTTAAAGAGCTTTATAATTATATTATTTAAATATATCGCTAAGAAGATAACGATAAATATTAACGAAGATTTAATAAAGATAAATAAGAATTTAATAAAGGTAAATAAGATTAAACTTAACGATATAGATTTAATTATAGCGCTATACTTCTAAAAATAGAGATATATTAATTCTCGCTACTTACTTATAAATAAGAATATAAATTAAGATAAAACTCTATATAAATGTAATTATTAACTATAATTAAAGATATATTAACTTAAAGATTTATAAATAAAGACTTATATTAACGATATTTTTCTAACATTTATTAATAATTTAAAAGTCTTTATCTAAGGTTAATCTAATCTTAATTGAAATAATTTAATTCGATTACTAATATCTATATAGCGGAGAATAATATATTTAAAAATAAGACGCTTAACAATTAATTAATAAAGTTAATATTTTCTTCGTTTATTAAGAAACTTAATAAACTAAAAAGATTTATCTTTATTAAGAGACTATAGACTATTTATTAATATCTTATACGCTCTATTAAAAAGTATTTATTAACGCTATTAATAGATTTTATAGTAAATAAAGAGAAGAAGACTAGAAAAGCGGCGGTAAATAGAGCTATAAAAAAGGTTTAAGATAGATTAAATTTATTCTATAATATTAAATTATAAATATATTAATAAAGACGTAATAATCGTAATTAAGAGTATTAATAACGATCTTTTTTAAGTAAATAATAATCTTAGTAAGCGTAATAAGGAAAAGAATAAGAAACTCGATAAGAAGATATTAAAAAATTATAAGATAAATATACGTAGATAAAAATTAAGAGAGTAAAGCTTTATCTAATAATAAGGAATTATAACTTTAATCTAGTAGTACTATATAATAGAGTCGAATATATTATTTTAAGAAACTATTTAATAATAAAGAGTTATTATAACGTTTATATAATAATATATAATATATAAATAAACGTTATCGAAATTCTAATATCTAATCTCTTTTATATTTATAATATATATTTAATCTAATAAACTTCTTAACTTACTTCGCTCGTAAGCGAGTTATTATAATATCTATATAATAATATATAATATATAAATAAATACCGCCGAAATTCTAATATCTAATCTCTTCTATACTTATAGTATATATTTAATTTAATAAACTTCTTAACTTACTCTACCTATAAATAAGATAAATAGATTAGATTTTAACGCGTAGAGTATAAATCTAATAAATTATAGCCGCGATAATTATTCGCTTTATCTAAAAGTATATCTTTATTATAGAGATAGCGCTTATTCTTCTCTTAAATCTATTATAGATTCATATATTATTCTTATTATATCTTTAATAAAGTATAAAGTAATTAGCGTTTATATATTAAATAAGTTTAATTTAACGATAGTTAATAATTCTCTTACTTATAAATTAAAGTCGCGAGATAAAAATAATTAGATTATTAAGAATCTCTATTTTAATTTACGCGCTAATCTACTTTAGTTTATAGCTTATAATTAAAAACGACGATAGTCGATCTAGTATAAAGATAAGTAATATTAATCGCTATAAATAATCTTTATATTTTAATTATTTAAGATTATTAAGATTATCTAATATCTTTATCTTAAAGAGAAGATTTACTTAATTCTTTTAGACTCGAACTTCGATATATTTCGCGTTATTATCGATCTCGAAATCGATATAGTAAACTCGAAAGAGCGAATTATTATTATAAGTTTTTACGATATAATCGAGATATTAATAACTACTCTTCTACGTCTAGAATATACTACGATATTCTTCGAAAAGAAGATAAAGAATATAATCGTGGGGAAGAAAATCGCTTTTGCGCTTATTCGAAGTTATATATAAACGATTATAGATTAATCTAATAAGAGCGTCTCTAATCTTATTTACGTTATATTATATTAGATCTTATTAAGAATAAGCGATAATCGCCCTCATTTAGAATGTTAAGTATTTATTATTAAATAGATTTCTCTCCTCTATTAATAGTATCTAATTATATTTATTTATATCGATATATATTAGACGTTCAAGTATAAGATAGATATTTACGACGTAGATATTATATTTCTAAAAGAGTAGAGTATCTAATCTAAACTTTAGATACCTCGACTTCTAAAAGAGGCTAAAGATCTATATTAAGTATACTTTTATATCTATAAGCATCTAGATCGAAAGATAGATTAGAGTATCTTCGTATAAGCTATTAAGCCTTATATCCTTATTAACGACTTTAATATAAATATATATATTTACGAGATAGCTTTAATAACGTCGTTAAAAGTATAAGAGATAGTTTATAATTACTAGTCGGAAAGGTATAATATGATATAAAATATTAATCTATTATACCATACTCTGATATAATATAAGTTATTAAGATTTACATGATCTCATATCTGATATAATATGAAATCTTGGCGGTATATCCCACGATATGGTATATCTGTAATATCATATTATGGAATAATATATATATGAGATATCCCTACTGAGATTTCTATATTTAGAAGTATAAGTAGCTATTCTGATCATTATTCTAGTCAACTATGGCTACCACTATCATCTATCATAACTGCCACTATTATACCTGCCACTACTATACCTGCCACTACCATGCCTGTCACTATCATACCTACCATCGAAATGTGACCCCCGCGCATCCCAGCCACCATGTTTTCCAGCTATCTAATTTTATACTATATTTAGAACCTGGTCCCGAAGAGGTTCTGGAGAATTGATCCGTCCGTTCTACACATCACATACCTGACATTCTAACAGCTACCACTACCATGGCTACCACTATCATGGCTACCACCATTTATTGTTAAAATAGCCTACTATTATATAATAGCCATAATAGTAGTAGTTATAGTAGTAGTAGTTATGATAGGGGCGGTCATGGTAGGGGCGGCCATGATAGGGGTAGCCATGGTAGGGGCAGCCATGATAGGGGCAGCCATGGTAGTGGCAGCCATGATAGGGGTAGCCATGATAGGGGCAGCCATGATAGGGACAGCCATGGTAGTGGCAGCCATGGTAGATGATAGTGGTAGCCATGGTAGTGGCAGCCATGGTAGATGATAGTGGTAGCCATGATACCGTGGGATATACCGCCAAGATCCCGAACCCATACCAGAAAAATGGTATGGTATCCGACCCTACCCATACCATACCCGGGTACGGTATGGTATCACTTGATATGGAATATTCCATGGGATATATTATACCTTTCCGGCCAGTAATAACTAAGACGTTAACTATACGAATGCCTTAGAGATAATAAGATTATATATCTCATCTTCGCTAAGCTTAAGAATATCAACCGATAGTAGTTAATAATATTCGAACTTTCTAAAATCGTTTATTAATTATAAACTATAGATTGAGAGCTAGTACTATAAGCGTAGATATATAATTATATATATCGTTATTAGATAGCGATTAAAGTTATTCTAAATCTCGAGATATAGAAAGATATAACGCTTATAACGCTTATAGTATAAATTAATAAGAATTAGATCTCGATTAATTAAGAGCTAAAGGTAAGTAAATTTATAGTAAAATTATTCTTCGAATATTAAATATATTCGAATAGATATAGAGAAAGTCTAGAGAATAAGTAACTAATAAAAGAATACGCTTTATAAATCTAGCGATAAATATTTCTCGATTTATAATACCGCGAAAGCTAATTTAAAATAAACTCCGCGTTATTAATTAATTAAGCGATACGCTAGCGAGGGATCTAAGTTAGTTTAAAGATAGCTTAATAGTATAAAATAATATAATTATCGTATAATTATTAGAATAATAAAACTTTATAAGACTTTCGAATATAATAATATATTTTTATTCGAGATCGATTCTTATAATAATCTAATATATATATAGTTTAAGATATAAGTACGCCCCGTGAAGTACCCACATCTACGTTCGTTACTAATCTATTCTTACTATTATCCCTCGACCTTAGTAGATTCTATACCTCCCTCACGCTAACTTTATTATTTCTATTTAAGTTTATATTAATCTCTAAATCTTTTATAACGATTAATCTATTATTAATACCCTCTATTTCGTATTTATCGAAATCTTCATTAGATTTTAATATCCTCTCCAGATTAGAATCGCGATCGAAAATCTCATCTCGAAGAATCTCTTTAACTTCTTTATCTACAATTGCGACTAGATTAGATAAAGATTTCATACTTATAACAACTATCTATCTTAATTAAACTACTAGCGATAATACTAAAATAAATAAACGAGTTATCTATATCGTTCGAAATTTAATTATTTATCTAAGAACTTATATAGAAGAGCGATTAATTAAAGAAGAGTACGTTAGCGAATAAAGTTATTAGCTTATAATATGCTAGCTAATCTAAGATAAGAGAGAATCACCTAAAAAGCGAATGGCACTCTCTCGAGATATATCATTTATTATAAAAATTAAATTATTATAGATAAGTAGATAGCGAGGATCGTAAAGTAAGACTATTCTAGCGAAATTATTATTCTTAAATACTTTATTTATTTATTTATTCTAGATAACGCGAAAGATTCTATATCCCACTTCTCGAGCGTTTTATAATATTTATAGCGAATACTAAATAATATATAAGAAAAATAATAATTACTCGTTAGTATCTTATTAATATTAATCTCTAGCGGTATCCGCTAATCTTAATTATCTCAAATCTTACCTATAAGCTATTATACACTATTATCTTAAATACTAGATTCTTATATCGATTAATATTAAAGAAAATATACTTAAAGACTAGCTAATGAGATTTAACGATATTCTTTATACTATCTACTACTCTTATATCTCGATATCTATTAAAATTAGCTATAATTATATCGAATAAAAATAATTTAATTATAATAGATAAATTCGAAACTAAAGTCTCTCTCTCGAGAAAGTCTATAGTCTAATAGATATTCTTATTCTTAAAATAAGTCGCTCGCGGAGGTAAACTCGATAGAGAGTATAATATATAGATAATTACGTTATTAAAGTTAATTAAGATCTATCGCGAGATTATAAAAAATAGCGAGTATAATTTAGACTCTATCGTCGTTATTAATTCTAACTTTTAATTATTCGATATATCTCGCGGTGTAAATAAATTCGATAGAAATACGATTAAAAACTCTATCGTTTTAAAAGATTATTATAATAGAGAAAGCTAATTTATATAAGGTAAACTTTTTATAAGATTTAAATAATTGAGAGTAGCTATAATGATAATAGACTCTTCTATTAACGCTAAAAGAGATCTATAGAATTCTTAGATATCTTTTTTATAATATAGTAAATTATAATATAGTAAATTATAATATAGTGAATTATAAATCTATAGCGAAAAGGGGAATAAGAGATAGAAGACGAAGAATCTATTCTTTAATCGAGTGCGGGTATACTAGAAATAGAGTGAAAATAATACGATCTTAATCGCTATAATAGATCGATAAGAATCTATAACGCGAGAGGTATAAGAGCTGCGTTTAGAAACGATTGATTAAAAAAAAGAATATAAACGAGTAAAAAAAAAGCCGGCTACTCGAAGGCGAGACGAAGATAAAATAATAGATATATCGACGGAGACGGCCGACTTGGTTAATAATTAAATTATATATTTCTATTAAGTATTTAAAAGACTAGGCGTTAACCGACTATATAATCTAATAAAGTAGATTTAATTATATCTAAAGAAGAGAAAAGTATTAGAATATTATTTATCGACGATATAGCTTTTATTAAAGAATTAATAACGGCCGTTAAAGAAGTAAATCGAGTTTTTATAATAATAATATTAAACGCGTATCGAGAAATTAAATACTATTTTTAAACGATATCTATTCGATATAAAGTAATATTAGAAATACGAGAAGATATTACGAGATATCGAAATTCCCGATTTCAATATACACGAGCGGATATAAGTCTTAAATCTAATAATCTCTTAAGAATATAAGATTATAACTCTTATTAAAGCTTATTATTTTTATATAATATAAGACTTTAATATCGAGTAAATAACGATAAAAGAGAAAGATATTATTAATAACGATCTACGCCGGGCTTAAAATAAGCTATAGAACTCGATTACGATAAATAAAATTTATTTTATCTTATAAAAAGTATTTACGCCTAATATCTTTATTCTCTTATTAAAATAAATTCTTAATTAATAAATATCTTTTCTATAGACTTCTATAAATCTATCTTCTTATTATCTATATTAAAAACGTAATAATAATTTCTAAAGCTCGATATAATTAAAAATAAGTTTTATAAAGATAACGTATCGTATTATCTTTAGTATTTTAAAGATCGTAGTATTATATCGTAATATTCTTAAGCTTATATTAAATCCCTTAATCGAAAATTAAGATATTTAATTTTTAAAGATAAAGACCTCGAAGCGTAATCGATTAAGCTTATTATAATTAATTATATTAATAGAGATCGAGCTAATTATAAGCGTAGATATCGAGAATATTAAAAGCGAAAATTAGCGATAAATTTAAGAGATTAAGAAGAATATAAACGTTATTACGTAGAGGCTATTAAATTTAATATCGCTAGATAATAATATTATATCTTTAACCTCGAAGATTTAATCGTTAAATCGAGATAACGTAGATATTACTTTCGATAAGAGTAAAGAAAAAGAGTTATTTTATTTCTCGACTATATTCCGATCGTAGGGATAATAAATAATATTCATATGAGATTCGTAGTCGTGGAAGGTTATTAAATAGAAGGCTAATAGTGTATATATATCTTGGGAAGTACTTTCTACATGTTTTTCGCTTTACTTTTTACTTACGTACTTTAGATTAAGACTATTTAAGACGAGGGGAAATCGATATAAGAAACGACTTAGTACTCGTAAATAGTTGCGACTATATAGAAATAACGTATATATAAATAGATATATAAATATATAGATATATAGATATATAATTAAGTATATCTAATATGAAAGTAGCTAAGATCTTTCTAAATATATAAATAGCTTAGAAAAGCTTCTTAACGCTAGAAAAACTTTCTATATCTAAGCGATATACCCTAGAGTGAAAATGAAGCTATATATAGAATATATAGATATAGGTAAGAGAGAGAAGAATAATATGGCTCTGAAAGAGAACGATTTAAATAAAGAGCTTACTATTAATATAGTAGCCATATAAATAGTACTCGCGATAGCTATCTATATTCCTACTATTATATATCGCATAATAATAAAACGATTAATTAAATAATTACGAACGCTATAATCTTAGAATAAACTTACTAATCTATAGTTTTTATAATCTCTATTATTACGAATAATAGAATATATAGTATAAGAGAATAAATAGAAATTATA
Organism: Letharia columbiana; assembly: GCF_014066305.1. Taxonomy (NCBI): domain Eukaryota; kingdom Fungi; phylum Ascomycota; class Lecanoromycetes; order Lecanorales; family Parmeliaceae; genus Letharia; species Letharia columbiana. The sequence goes on from NW_023501054.1 coordinate 15,343, forward strand.
TGAAACTTAATTATATAGAAATACGCTATACTTAATATAGGGCTATTCTAACGCGAAGGCTACTCTAACGCGAATTAATTTTACGTCTAAATTCTAAAACTTAAAATATAGTATATTCTTATATAATTACGATATATAAATTATAGGCGAGACTAAGTGCTTTTTCTATATCCGCGCGTATATCTTGTAAGAAGTATACGTATAGTAATATATTACGGCATATATATTCGCTCTTTTAATCTATCTCCGTAGCTAATCAATAATATATTTTAGATAATATATATTCACTCAATAATCTCATTTCCCGAAGGATATCTATATATTCTCCATATATCTCCGAGCCTAAAGTTCTTCTAGTATTCGCTATTTACGCCTCGTTATATATCGTAAAACTTTAATACTACCCTTAAGTTACGAAGATATATTCTTTTTCTAAAAGATATAATAAAGATTTTATAGTGCGTTATTAATATTCTAAAGTTAACTTAAGATGTTAATATAATTAATAATCTATAGCGTAGATTAGTATTAGATAAAATATAGAAAGTTTATAAATTATATTTAATAGCTTAGCTATAAGCCGCGCTTAGATATATTAATCTTCGCTTAATAAACTTTTACGATAGCGTTAATAGTAATATCGATTTTATCGATATTATCGAGGCGATTAATTAACTAACAAATTCGATATATAAATATTAATAGTAATAACGAATCCGCGATATTCGATAAAACGTTTATAATATTAGCTATAATATATAAAATATTACTAATAAAAGCGTCGATAAGACTATATAAATCGAGTTATAGTAGATATATTATTGACGATTAGCTTAATCGCGAAGAGTATAAGATTTCTATTTAAAATATATTAAAAAATAAGATTAACTTATTAGATTTTACGAGATTAAAACTTAGATCTAGCGTCTTAGCGTTATATTAAATAATCGTTTATTATTATTTTTAACTTACTCTCTATATCTTAAAAAATTTATATTTAAATATTATCGCAAGTATAGCTTTCTCTAAAGAAATTTAATAGACGATATTATAAATTAGATTATTATTAAATATTTATAATCTTTAATTCTTCGACGTAAATAGTATTATTCGCGCGGCGATAAAATATATATATAATTTTTCTTAATTATTTATAAATATTAATGTTTAGAGAAGTTAATAATAGATATAAATTAGAATATAATATTTTGATCGCTAATTAATATTATAATAAGGGATTTTCCGCGTAGTATAAATAAGTATAGAATTATAAAAAAGAGGAGGATATAAAGAAAGAGGGTGATAATAGGGTAGAGTAGATAGACGATAAGATATTTATTAATCGCTTCGCTAATATAGAAGTTATTAATAAATTTAAAATATCTTTAAAGATTCTTAATTATCTCGCGAATAAGATAAAGTATTAAAGCGAGCGATTAAGATATAAAAGTAGCGAGAAATAAAAAAAGAAATAATATAAAAAGATTACGAGTTTATTAATTAATAAGAATATATGAAATATAAAGGAAAAAGAGGATATACGGGATATAAAGGGGAGGGGGACGATAATAAGAACTCGGATTTCTATAAGAACGAGAAGAAGAACGAAGCTTCTTAGCAGATCGCTCGAAAGCTAGCGTCTTAGCGTATCGATAAGAGAAAACGAGTATTCTTTTTAAATAGCGAGGTATTCTTAAAAGAGTCGCTTAAAAAAAAAGCTTATATAAATAGCTCTACGCTTTTAATTAAAATTATAAACACCGCGAATAGCGTAGTAAAACTATCTTATAATAAGTTAGAGGCTAATTCTTTTATAACTATCTACTATTATATAAATTTAAACTAATTATAATCGTAGAGAATTCGTAAGAATAATTATCTTATTCTATTACGTATTATAAAATTAAGCTAAGTATATCGCGTATAATAATAAAATCGTCTTATATAGTTTATATGAAAAATAAATAAATAAGACTAATTATCGAATAAGGACTATCTATTATTTCTTAATTTATACTAATTTTAATTATAGAGAAGCTTCTTAAGAAGATAGTATAAATAATAAAGCTATAGAAGCGTAAGTTAGATAAATAATAAGTAAAAGACTTACGAGCTATAAAATAGATAAGATAATAAATCTTATAATATATAATAGTTAATAGAATGTAGTCTACGTAGAATATATATAATTAAACTCTTATTTTTATAACTTATATTATTAAGCGATTTTATTATATATTCTAGATAGTTAAAGTAATAAGCGCTATTAATAAAACGCGATTCTATTAAAATATATATTAAGCTCTCTATTATTAATATTAATTTATATAATACTCTAATTAATAATATAGTATTGTAATAATAACTAATAAATTAAATTAGAGACGCTATTAAAGATTTTAATACTCGTCTTTATATAGAGAGATCTAATATACGCTAGCTTACTATTAACGATATTTATATATTATCGCTACGCGTATTAAACTTAATCTTAAAAGAATTTATAATAAAAGCGAATATATTCTAAAGCGAAATAAATTATATCTGAACGTTTAAATAGAATAATAAACGTCGACGTTTAATTCTAATTACGAATTTATTCTCAACTATAGTCTTAGCTCTATATAGATCTAGAAGAGCTTATAAATAGATAATTACTTTAAAGGTAATCTAATAAGAAGATTAATATATTCCACGCGCGAATATATATATATTTATAGATATTTAGAGAGATTATAAACTCGACGATTTAAATATAGATAATAATTAATTATAATTATTTATAAATCGATATAGTTAATAAATAATACTTAATTTATATGAGAGTAAATTAAAAGCGTAGTTAAAGTATTAAGATCGCTCGATAGAGTTTAATAACTCTATAAATACGCTAATAATAAAAATTATATATCTATATAGCGAGATTCGATAGCGCTAAAGCTAATATATTATATAAAGTCTTTTACGAATTAAGAATAAGCTAGATAACTAGATTACTTCTTTAATTAAGAAGAAGATAGATGATAATATCGAAAGGCGATCGGCGTTACTTATAGATATAAGTTATTATTATTATTTATTTATCGATTTTATTAACTAGTATTAAAAAGAGAATATTAAACTTATATATAAGTTTTAATATATAATTAAATATAAATCGTAGTTATCTATCGTAGATATAAATATCTATTACTATCTAGTTATCGACTTTACTAATTAGCATTAATAATAGAATTTTAAATCTATATATAAGATATAGAGTATAATAAAGTATAGTTTTCTTCTATCTAATATAAAGATAAGGGCTCTATATAAACTATTAATATACTCGACTAAGATATCTAATATTAATATATTTATATCGAATAAATACTTAATAGAAGAAAGAATTAATCTTTTTTAAATATATCTTTAATCGAGATAATAAAGTTAATAAACGCGAAGAGAAAATAGCTAATAGAGTTTAGTAATAGAATAATAGCGAAAAGTCGAAAGTAATATTAACGCTTTTTAAATATATCTTCGATTAAAATAGCGAAGCTAATAAATGCGAAGAGGAAATAGTTAATAAAGTCTAATAATAAGATAATAACGAAGGGCTGAAAGTAATGTTAACGCTTTTTAAATATATCTTTAATCGAAATAGCGAAATTAATAGACGCGAAGAGAAAATAGCTAATAGAGTCTAGTGATAGAATAATAACGAAGAGTTAAAAGTAATGTTAACGCTCTTTAAATATATTTTCGATTGAAATAGCGAAGCTAGTAAACGCGAAGAGAAAGTAATTAATAAAGTTTAGCGATAGAATAGTAGCGAAGAGCTAAAAGTAATATATTATAAGAATAACTAATAGATAATAGATGAGTTAAGAGAGAGTTAGAAGATATAAAGAGATTTAAATACGATATTACGCTTCTAATTAAAGTATAAAGATATTACGCGTAAGATAATAAATTTATCTTTATATATATAATAGACTAGTTCTTAAATACGAGTTATCTATACGTATAAGATTTTATATAAATTCGCTATCGTAGAGTATATAGAAGAGTCTATAAATCGTAAATTAATTAGAGATTTAGAAGTATATATTATTAATATTAAGTTTTAATTAATTAAGATCTATTTAATAACGCTAATAAGACGTAATTAAAAGTATAAACTATCGATCTATAAATAAAAATATACTTCCCTCTATTATAAAATTATTAGACTATCAAATTTTATTTAATCGAGATTATCGTTTTCGCTTATAATAGTATAATCTTTATTTCTCTTATTTTCTAATCTAATCTAATACTTCTATTTTTATTTACTCCATCTAACTACTTATCCCTATTTATATTCTCTTTATTTATATTCTTTTTATTCGTATTCTCTCTATCCGCATTCTCTCTATCCGCATTCTCCTCATCTATATTCTCCTTATCCGTATTCTCTCTATTCGTATTCTCTTTATTCGCTATCTTACTTTTAGTAATATCGCTCGCTTTAAAAAATATCTAATTTAAAGATTATAAGATTAATAATTTAAAGAAAGTAAAAAGCTTTTTAAAGATTATATTCTCTAAATTCGTTATATTAACCTCTATAAGGAGAATCTAAGATACTATATCGCGCTTTAATATCTTTATAATATATATATTAACTACTACGAGAAAAATCTTTATATTCTTAATTACTATTAGTTAGTAAATAATTAAGTTTATATAAATTCTCTAGCTATACGCTTTTAAATAGCTAGAGAAATATTAATATAATATCTAGATAATTATTCGAATTTCTTATACTTATAAGAAGAGAGAACTCGAAGAAAAAAGAAAGAAGATTGCATATTTAAAGGCTTACGAAAATTCTCTTAATATATCTTTAGTATACTTTTTCTCTATTACTCTCTTACGTTTTATAATCTAATCGAGATATTTAGATATATAATTAAAAAGAGAATAAATAACGTATTAAGAGATAAGATTTAAGCCTCTCTTCTTTATTTCTAGTTAATACTCTTTGTAAATCTTCTTAACGTAGCTAATAACTTTAATATCGCGATTATTAATTAAAATCTTCTCGATCTTTATTATAAGTAATATAAATTTCGCTAAATTAAATAATCTAATATACTCGACGTTTATAGTTTAAGTAGATTCGCTAAAAATAATATAATACTAATTAACGATCTTTTATAACTCGATTAATATTTTATTAAAAGCGAGTATATAATAGAAGAGAGCGCTCTATATTGAGATGAGGGTTTACTAAACGCGAACGAGATTATCTTTAAATAATATTATTTTAAAATAATTAAAAACGTTAATTTGAGATTAAGTTAGCGTGAGGTTTTAGATAAATAAATTATTTAGAATATTATAATAGCGAAAGCTAATATAAGCTTATTTAAATAAGATTATTAATATAAGTATAATAATCGTCTTACGCTTCTTAGACGTTATCTAAATATATATATATTAATCGAAATTTATATAGAGTAGAAGATAATAAATAGAGATATCGAGATTATTTCGATCTTAAATACGCATTTTTTAGACACGCGTTTCTCAGTTACGCATTTCTTAAACCCGCGTTTCTTAAACTTATATTTCTCTACTTTATAATTACTAATAACTATTTATTCTAACTCGAAGTTAAGTCTTTATATCTCGCGACTATTATTAAATTAAGTAATTTTAGAATTTAATATTATTTAGTTAATTATCTCGCTTAACTAAATAAAATCTTTATCGCTTTTATAAGACTTCTAATTAAAAGCCTTATCTTTTTATTAGATTTAGAATTTTTAATAGTAAGAAATATATTAATATTATTATTAATAGTTAACTTTAACTCTTTAATAACCTTTTTAGCCTCTATCTTTATATTCTTAATCTCTATCTTTCTATTCTTAATATCTATCTTTACTTTCTTTAGATTTATAATAATCTTTTAAATAAATATTAGAATATAATTAGCTCTATACTCGATATCTTAATTAAATAATTCTTTCTTATTAATATAATTATAAATAGCTCGTAGAGTCTAAATCGTATTAATTCGAATTAGATTAACGATAAGTATAAATTTATATAATCGAGATATATAATTAGATTATCGGCTAAGAAATTACTATAATTAAGATAATAATTAAAGACTATAATACTCGAGGTTTATAAAAAAATAGCGTGCGAAAAAATCTATTAATATATATAGATAAAAAAATCTATTAATATATATAGATAAAAAAATTAAAAATAAAGATAATTATTATAGAGTAGTCGAGGTCGAGAAATATTATATTATCGAGATTATTAAGCTTCTAGCGTAGACGCTAGCTTTTCTAATAATTAGAATTAAGAAATAAATCTTAATAAATTAAGATTTAATTTTATTATAATTAAAAGAGAAGAAATTATATTACTATAATTAAAAGAGATAGAAAATTATAAGATTATAATAAAAGAGAGCTTAAAGAAGAATAGTAATTATAATTATATTATATATAGCTTTAGCGCGAAAAGTCTCGCGCTTTAACTAGCTTACTTCGATAAAGCTAACTATCGTTATTTTTATTATTATATTTTAACGCTTATTCTTTTCTTTTTAATAGATTTATTATAATAAATCTATTATAATATATCTATTATAATATATTCTTTATAATTAAAATTCGCTTAACTTTTATTATATTATATACTATCTAATATTAATAGCGTTATAAAATACTTCTTATTATAAAGTACCGCGAGATATATAAAAATACGCTTTTTATATTAACGAATTTCGATTAATAAAATTAACTTTACTATATATATCTAGATTATTAAAATAAAGAAGAAAATCGCCTTATAGATAATAGGAGCTTTAATATATATTTAAAGTCTTCTTACTAAAATTCTATTAACGACGATATATTAGCCTTCTCCCCTTTAATAACTCCCCTTCTTCTTTCTTCGCCGACTTCTCTTCCTCTCTCTTATCTTACTTCGCTTTTATAATTATTAAGCGTCGAAATTAAATAATAACTTTCTACTCTTAACTCTTTAAACTCTTTTTCTTTAATTTCACTTATTTTTTTAAAAGTAGAGATAAATAGTTTATTCGCTAGCGATAAAGCGATTAATTTATATAAGAGATATATATCGCTAATAAATAATAAATAAGACTCTTTTTCGTTAGCTTCTCTCTCTCTTTCTTATCTCGCTTCGCTTTTGTAGCTATTAAACGTCGAAATCGAATTGTAGCTTTTTACTCTTAACTCTTTAGACTTTCTCTCTTCGACTTTATTTACTTTCTCGAAAGTAGAGATAAAAGGTTTATTCGCTAGCGATAAGGCGATTAATCTATATAAGAGATATATATCGCTAATAAATAGTAGATAAAACGAAAGACGGCGAATATTATTTCTACGTTAAAAAGATAATTAACGATAAGAGATCGTATATAATAATCTACTATTTTACGTATAAGAAGTCTAAATATTTTTTATATATCGAAAGATACTTAAATATAAGAGTTAATATCTCTTACTTATTTTATTATCTAGTGTATATTAGAGTAAAGAAGATATAGATCTAAAAGAAGTTTAAGAGATTAACGTTCTAAAATAAGTAATAATACTATTATTAGAAGTCTAAGATATTAAAGAAGAGATAAAGAAACGAATAAAAGGAGGAATAAGAGATCTAAGATCTAAATGAAATCTAGAGATAAGACGGAATTACGTCTATATACGGGCCCTAGATATAAATATAAAACTTCGACTTACTAAAGATAGATTATAAGTATAAACTATATTTAAAATAATAGCTTAATAATTAGCGAGCTATTTTACTTTTTATAAATAGAATAAAATTAATAAAAATATAATAATATAATATAGCTAAGTATACTATTTCGTCTACTCTCTCGAGAGTAAGATAAAATATTCGATTTAAATCTCTATATATATAATTAATAAGATTAATTCTTAATTAATTAAGATCTAATTAAGATATATTATTTTAGAAAGCTAACTATCGAACTTTAAGAAATCTTTATCTATAAGATTTTAATATATATAAAAAATTATAACGCTTAATAATATTTTATAATTAGATTTATAAATATAGAGGCGCTAGCTTTTCTAATAATCGAGATTAAAAAATAAATCTCGATAAATTAAGACTTAATTTTATTATAATTTAAAGAGAAGAAATTATTATAGTTAAAAGAGATAGAAGATCGTAAGACTACGATAGAAGGAAGCTTAAAAAAGAATAATAATTATAATTATACTATATATAGCTTTAGCGCGAAGAACCTCGCGTTCTAACTAGCTCGCTCGAATAAGACTAATTATTATTATTTTCATTATCGTATCTTAACGCTTATTCTTTTCTTTTCAATAAACTCATTATAATAAATCTATTATATATCTCGCACTCTCGCTATCGCTTATAATATACATCTTATAATTATTTTCGAATTATAAAATAATACTTAAATATTAAAGATAATAACTTAGATTATTAATATATCTTAAAAGCTAACTCTATTATAATAATTATTATAATTAAATAATAATCGAGTTATTATAGACCTTAGTAAGAAAATAACTATATATTCTATTAACTCGATAAATTATAACTTAATATTATACGTATTATTAGAAAATCTCTAATTATATAATCGTTATCTAAGGTTAAACTCTTATAAAGTTATATATCTATTATTACTCGCGATAAGATAATATAGAAAACTATAGACTTACTATAATATATCTATTATAATATATTTATTATTTATCTCTACTTATAACGCTAATATCAAAATCCGCTTAACTTTTATTATATTATATATTATTTAATATCGATAGCGCTATAAGGCGCTTCTTAATATAAAAAATCGCGAGATATATAAGAATACGCTTTTTATATTAATAAATTTAGATTAATAAAATTAACTTTTTTATATATATTTAAATTATTAGAATAAAGAAGAAAACCGCCTAGCGAATAATAGAAGCTTTAATATATATTTAAAGTTTTCTTATTAAAATTCTATTAATAATAATAAATTAATCTTCTCTCTCTTCGATAATTTCTCTCCCTCTTTCTCTATTAACTTCTCTCTTTTACTCTTATCTTACTTTCTTAAAAATAAAACTTTCTTTATTTTAGCTATTAAGCGTTAAGATTAAATTATAACTCTTTACTCTTAACTCTATAGATATTCTTTCTTCGACTTTATTTATTTTCTTAAAAATAGAGATAAATAGTTTACTCGCTAGCGGTAAGATAATTAATCTATATAAAAGATATATATTATTAATAAATAGTAGATAAGATGAAAGACGACGAATACTACTTTTATATTAAAAAGATAATTAATAATAAAGAATTATATATAATAGTTTACTATTTTACGTATAAGAAGTCTAAGTATTTTTTTTATATTAAAAGATACTTAAATATAGAAGCTAATATCTCTTATTTATTTTATTATTTAATATATATTAGAGTAGAGAAGCTATAGACTTAAAAGAAATTAAAGAAATTAAGTTTTCTAAATAAGAAGTAATATTATCGCTAAGAGTCTTAGATATTAAAGAATAAATCGAAGAACGAACGAGAGAAGGGATAAGAGATTTAGGATTCTAATGGAATCTAAGAGTAAGATAAAATTACGAACCTAGGTTATTAAGATAAAAAAGAAAATCGCTCGACGAATAATAGGAGCTTCGATATATATTTAAAATCTTCTTACTAAAATCCTATTAGTAATAATAAATTAGTTTTCTTTTTCTTCGATAACTCCCCTCCCCCTTTCTTCGCCAACTTCTCTTCTTTACTCTTATCTTACTCTCTTAAAAGCGAAGCTTTCTTTACTTTAACTATTAAATATTAAAATTAAATTATAGCTTTTTACGCTAAACTCTTTAAATACTCTCTCTTTAACTTTATTTATTTTCTTAAAAATAAAAATAAATAATCTATTCGCTAGCGATAAGACGATTAATTAATATAAGAGATATATATCGCTAATAAATAGTAGATAAGATAGAAGACGACGAATATTACTACTACGTTGAAAAGATAATTAATAATAAGAGATTATATATAATAGTTTACTATTTTACTTATAAGAAGTCTAGATATTTTTCTTATATTAAAAGATACTTAAATATAAAAGCTAATATCTCTTATCTATTTTATTATATAGCGTATATTAGAGTAGAGAAGCTATAAACTTAAAAGAATAAATTATCTCTACTTCGCTCTCCGCTCTACTCTTCGTAAATTCGATTACTTATTTATTTATATATATCGTTATAACGATACTCTACTTATTTACTTACTTATATATATTGTCGTAGCGACTCTTATAAGCTTAGCTATTTAAAAAAAGAAAGGAAATTATAACGTTTAATCGAAGTAATAAACTAACTAGTAAGGCTACGGTATTTTCTCTAATACGTTATATCGTCGATTCGACAAGTATTATAGCGATTATCTTAATAATATATACTATAAGAGAATTTCTATATAGTACTATACGTCTATTAAGATATATAATATTCTTAAATATTAATATCGCTACTATAGCTAAGTTAGCTGAGTTTTTTAGTAAAATAGAATTAAAAGTTTACTTTTTAATTATTATACTATAGCTTCTAATTTAATAAAGACCTATTTAACTATTTATTTAACTTTTATTAAGAGTTCTAAAAAAGGCTATATCACGTAATTACGTATTTTTATTAAGAATTATATATACGTAGAGTATAAATATTATATATCGGGCGATATATTAAAAAATTAAGTCTTAGTAGAATTTTCTACTTAGACTTATCTTAAGTAAGATTAAGCTAAGACTATATATAAAAGACTATAACGCTTAATAATATTATATACTAAATTAATATGACGTTAAGATTTAGTATATATAATTAGTAAATATAAAAGAAAGTATATTATAACTTATATAAAGAAGAATAGATTTTAGTATTAATAATATAAGATTTATATAATACTAAATTTTAGCGTATATAAACGAATATATAATATTAAATTTCGACGTATATAAACGAATATATAACGCTAAATTTCGGCGTATATAAACGAATATATAACGCTAAATTTCGACGTATATAAACGAATATATAACGCTAAATTTCGGCGTATATAAACGAATATATAACGCTAAATTTTAACGTATATAAACGAATATATAACGCTAAATTTCGGCGTATATAAATGAATATATAACGCTAAATTTCGACGTATATAAACGAATATATAACGCTAAATTTCGGCGTATATAAATAAATATATAACGCTAAATTTCGACGTATATAAACGAATATATAATATTAAATTTCGGCGTATATAAACGAATATATAACGCTAAATTTCGACGTATATAAACGAATATATAATATTAAATTTCGGCGTATATAAACGAATATATAACGCTAAATTCTAGCGTATATAAATAAATATATAATACTAAATTTCGACGTATATAAACGAATATATAATATCAAATTTCGACGTATATAAACGAATATATAACGCTAAATTTCGACGTATATAAACGAATATATAACGCTAAATTTCGGCGTATATAAACGAAAATATAGTGTTAGAGTAATCTTATTTTTTTTAGCGAAGATAAATCTCGAATTCGATTTCGAAGATCTTTAAATCTATATTTTATCTACTATTAAGTATTTATATTAATAATTATACTATATAAGATATTTAAATAATATAAATTAGTTTAAATAATAGAAATTAAGTTAGATTTTGGAAATTTTATAGAGAAAATTTAAATCATAACTAGATTTGTGGGTATAGACTATTTTTAACTTAATTTTATATATATTAAGTAATTTTTATATATAATTCTATATTAGAGATTAAATCTTAGTATCTAATTTACGTTAAAAAGATAAGACTTTAAGAAAAACTATAAACGCTATTATTTTAGCGAGTTATATTTTATTTATAGTTTTTATATATTAATATAACTCTAATTCATCGATATTTAAGACTCGATTAAGAGGAGAATAAAAAATATCTTATTAATTTCATTTTTAATATCGATAAGTTTCTATTTAAAGAAAATTATATTTATATTAAATATATCTCTAATTCCTCTATATATAATAAATATTTTTAACTTAATTTAATATATATTAAATAAAATTTATATATATTTCTATATTAGATTTTAAATCTTAATATCTTATTTACGTTAAAATAATAAGACTTTAAGAAAGACTATAAACGCTATTATTTTAGCGAGTTATATTTTATTTATAGTTTTTATATATTAATATAACTCTAATTCATCGATATTTAAGATTCGATTAAGAGGAGAATAAAAAATATCTTATTAATTTCATTTTCAATATCGATAACTTTCTATTTAAAGAAAACTATACTTATATTAAATATATCTCTAATTCCTCTATATATAATAAATATTTTTAACTTAATTTAATATATATTAAATAAAATTTATATAAAATTCTATATTAGATTTTAAATCTTAATATCTTATTCGCGTTAAAATAGTAAGACTTTAAAAAAGACTATAAACGCTATTATTTTAGCGAGTTATATTTTATTTATAGTTTTTATATATTAATATAACTCTAATTCATCGATATTTAAGATTCGATTAAGAGGAGAATAAAAAATATCTTATTAATTACGTTTCTAATATCGATTTTCTATTTAAAGAAAATTATATTTATATTAAATATATCTCTAATTCCTCTATATATATATACTATTTTTAACTTAATTTAATATATATTAAATAAAATTTATATAAAATTCTATATTATATTTTAAATCTTAATATCTTATTTACGTTAAAAAGATAAGACTTTAAGAAAGACTATAAACGCTATTATTTTAGCGAGTTATATTTTATTTATAGTTTTTATATATTAATATAACTCTAATTCATCGATATTTAAGACTCGATTAAGAGGAGAATAAAAAATATCTTATTAATTTCATTTTCAATATCGATAAGTTTCTATTTAAAGAAAACTATACTTATATTAAATATATCTCTAATTCCTCTATATATAATAAATATTTTTAACTTAATTTTATATATATTAAGTAATTTTTATATATAATTCTATATTAGAGATTAAATCTTAATATCTAATTTACGTTAAAAAGATAAGACTTTAAGAAAGACTATAAACGCTATTATTTTAGCGAGTTATATTTTATTTATAGTTTTTATATATTAATATAACTCTAATTCATCGATATTTAAGACTTAATTAAGAGGAGAATAAAAAATACCTTATTAATTACGTTTCTAATATCGATAAGTTTCTATTTAAAGAAAACTATACTTATATTAAATATATCTCTAATTCCTCTATATATATATACTATTTTTAACTTAATTTTATATATATTAAGTAATTTTTATATATAATTCTATATTAGAGATTAAATCTTAGTATCTAATTTACGTTAAAAAGATAAGACTTTAAGAAAGACTATAAACGCTATTATTTTAGCGAGTTATATTTTATCTATAGTTTTTATATATTAATATAACTCTAATTCATCGATATTTAAGACCCGATTAAGAGGAGAATAAAAAATATCTTATTAATTACGTTTCTAATATTAACGATTTTCTATTTAAAGAAGATTATACTTATATTAAATATATCTCTAATTCCTCTATATATATATACTATTTTTAACTTAATTTTATATATATTAAGTAATTTTTATATATAATTCTATATTAGAGATTAAATCTTAGTATCTAATTTACGTTAAAAAGATAAGACTTTAAAAAAGACTATAAACGCTATTATTTTAGCGAGTTATATTTTATTTATAGTTTTTATATATTAATATAACTCTAATTCATCGATATTTAAGATTAGATTAAGAAGAGAATAAAAAATATCTTATTAATTACGTTTCTAATATTAACGATTTTCTATTTAAAGAAGATTATACTTATATTAAATATATCTCTAATTCCTCTATATATATATACTATTTTTAACTTAATTTTATATATATTAAGTAATTTTTATATATAATTCTATATTAGAGATTAAATCTTAGTATCTAATTTACGTTAAAAAGATAAGACTTTAAGAAAGACTATAAACGCTATTATTTTAGCGAGTTATATTTTATTTATAGTTTTTATATATTAATATAACTCTAATTCATCGATATTTAAGATTAGATTAAGAAGAGAATAAAAAATATCTTATTAATTACGTTTCTAATATTAACGATTTTCTATTTAAAGAAGATTATATTTATATTAAATATATCTCTAATTCCTCTATATATATATACTATTTTTAACTTAATTTTATATATATTAAGTAATTTTTATATATAATTCTATATTAGAGATTAAATCTTAGTATCTAATTTACGTTAAAAAGATAAGACTTTAAAAAAGACTATAAACGCTATTATTTTAGCGAGTTATATTTTATTTATAGTTTTTATATATTAATATAACTCTAATTCATCGATATTTAAGATTAGATTAAGAAGAGAATAAAAAATATCTTATTAATTACGTTTCTACTATTAACGATTTTCTATTTAAAGAAGATTATATTTATATTAAATATATCTCTAATTCCTCTATATATATATACTATTTTTAACTTAATTTTATATATATTAAGTAATTTTTATATATAATTCTATATTAGAGATTAAATCTTAATATCTTATTCGCGTTAAAAAGATAAGACTTTAAAAAAGACTATAAACGCTATTATTTTAGCGAGTTATATTTTATTTATAGTTTTTATATATTAATATAACTCTAATTCATCGATATTTAAGATTAGATTAAGAAGAGAATAAAAAATATCTTATTAATTACGTTTCTAATAACGATAATTTTCTCTTTTTAAATTAGAGAAATATCTTATATAACTCTAAAGATATTATATTTATAATTATTATTAAGAAATATTTTCTAAAGATTTAACTCTAGCTATATCTTTTTAGATATTAAGATAAAAATAATAAAAAATACGTTTATATAAAGTATTTTCGATATTAATTCTAATAATATATAAATATCTATTAGATTTAATTTTATAATTTTCTTCTATCTAAGAAATTCGAACTCTATATCTTCTTAGCGTAAAGGATTTCAAGACTTTATAACTTTTCTTTATATTTATTAAATCTTATAATTTTAATATTATTATATCGCTTTAAATAAGCTCTATTTATAAAGTAAAAAAGTATATATAAATATATTAAGTCTATCGAAATTCGAACTCGAGATCTTAGTTTTCGATTTCGTTACGTTTTATATAAGTAATAAATTATATTATATATATAGCTCGTAAAGAGAACTATACTCTATTACTAAGCTATAGACTTAATTTAAATATTAGAAATATAATTATATTAATATATAAAGAGTTTATAATTATATAACGAATAATTTATATTCGCGTTATAGATAATTAAAATAATACTAATATTAACTCTCTTAATAAAAGAGTTTTAATTAATTTTAAAATTATATTAATATATTTTACTTTTATATTTAATAATTTTTTATAATATATATATAATTTTTAATTTTTAACTCTAAATATTACTCTAACTCTTTCTTATCTTTAATTAACTTAATTCTAATATATTCTATAAAGATAACTATATATTATATATTTAATATTCTTTTATTATTAAATTTATCTATATTTATATTATATTCTTTATTATATAAGTTTCTAAATCGATATTATAAATATTAGTTTTAAATTAATTAGAAGTATTTAATATCTAGTATCGAATAATTAATTAATATTTTAATTTTAATAATTATATAATTAGATATAATATTTTTAAAACTTCTATATTATTAAATTCGTCTAAATTTTTATTATATTATAGATTATATAAGTAATAAAATTATAAATAATTATAATTTAATATCTTAGAGTATAATTAAGTTATAGAATTTTAATCTATTATATAATACTATATAAGTAAATTTTACTTCGATTTTCGAAATTTTAAGTTTTATATAAAATATTAATTAAGTAATTTTATTATTTTTTTTAGATTTTAAGAGACGTTAATTATTTAATATTAATAAAAATATCTCGCTTAATCTTTATATTATATATAACTTTTTAAATATTAATAGTAAAAATATAATTTATATATTATTATTAATCGTTTTTAACGTAGAATTTAATAAAAAAATAAAATTTTTAAATTTTTAAATTTTTAAAAAATGCCCCTAGAGTAGCTCGAACTTCGAATC
Source organism: Letharia columbiana (assembly GCF_014066305.1). Taxonomy (NCBI): domain Eukaryota; kingdom Fungi; phylum Ascomycota; class Lecanoromycetes; order Lecanorales; family Parmeliaceae; genus Letharia; species Letharia columbiana. The sequence continues at coordinate 31,640 of NW_023501054.1, forward strand.
TTTTAGTAAGAAAAAAAAAAAAATATTCTTTATCTTATTATAATCTTTCGTCTAAGTGAAAGACTATATTAAGGGAGAGAATTCTTAATTTCTACTATTAAACTATATAGTAGAATAAAAATTATAAAATATAATAATAACTCTAAAAGAGTAACTAAATCTTTCTTTAATAAATAAAAAGCGAAATAAAATATAATTTTCGAAATTTTAGATTCTATATATAGTTCTAACTAATTAAAATACGTAGTTTTTTAAAGTTTTTTAAATTTACTATATAATCGTTATTAAATAAATTAATAAGCTAAGAATATCTCTTAACGCCTTTCTATTTAAAATATATTTAAAAAAATATAATATTTTAAAAGATAACTATAATAGTAAATAATTTTAAAAGATATATATTAAGATCGTTAATTTCTAGAGGTTTTTATAATATATTTTTTTTTTTTTTTTATTCTAAATAGAATTAATACTTTAATAAATATTTAAATTTAGAGTTAATATTCTTAATATTCAATAATTTAATTCTAATAGAATTTAAAATTTTAAAATTCTTTATAATCTATAAAAGTTGAATTATTATTATATTTTTAGATTTTAAATATTATTTTTTATTAAATAAGAATATTTAACGTCTAATATCGAGTAATTAATATCTTTATTTTAATAATAAAATAATTATATATAATATTCTAAAAATTTAAATATTATTAAATTCGTCTAAATTTTTATTATATTATAGACTATAAAAGTAATAAAAATATAAATAAACGCGACTTAATACTTTAGAGTTCGATTAAATTAAAAAATTCTAATCTATTATATAATACTAAGTAAGTGAATTTTAATCTAATTTTCGAAATTTTAAATTTTATATAGAATATTAACTAAGTAAGTTTCATTTTTTTTTTTAAATTTTAAGAGACGTTGATAATTTAATATTAATAAAAATATCTCGCTTAATCTTTATATTACGTATAACTTCTTAAATATTAATAGTAAAAATATAAACTTATATATTATTATTAATCATTTTCAACGTAGAATTTAATAAAAGAATAAAAAAAAGAAATATTAAGATATTAAAAAAATGTTCTTAGAATAACTCGAACTTCGAACCTTTTAATAAGAAAAAAAAAAAAAATATTCTCTATCTTAACATAGTCTTTAATTAAGCTATAAACCTTAGTTAAAGACTATATTAAGATAGAGAATTCTTAATATCCGCTATTAAAGTATATAATGAAATAATAAAATTTAATATAAACGCTAACTCGAAGTAAGATAATAATTATAAATCTTAATAAATTATAGTCGAAATATTAAATAAATCTTAAAAATTTAATTTCTATATATAATGCTAACTAAGTACTATTAGTATTTTTTTAAAATTTTTTAAATATATTATATATTTATTACTAGATAAATCGATAAGCTAAGAGTTCTCTTAGCGTTCTTTAACTCGAAGTACGTATAAAAAGATTTTATATTTTAAATAATAACTCTATAAGTAAATCTTTTCAAAAAATACGCGTTAAAATTCTAAAATCCCTATAGTTTTTTTTAATATTTTTTTAATATTTTTTTTTTTTAATAAAAGAATTAAGTAATTAAATATTTAATTTTATTTTAAATATTTTAATAATAAATAGATTAGTTTTAGTTAGATTTTCGAAATTTTTAAATCTATAAATAGTACTAATTAAGTAAATATATTATTTTTTTATAAAATAAAATAAAATTATATATTAACTATAAGGAATAAAATAGTTATATAAAGTTCTCTTAGCGTCGATAAATTAAGAAAACGACTTTATATATAGACGTTAACGCTTAAGCGAAGTCTAAGTAATAATATTTTAATATTTATAATTTAGATTTTAGATCGAATATTAAAATTAATATAGAGTTTTTAATAGAATTTAAATAAGATTTAAATATATAGATTAAAAGTTAATATATTAATAACTTAATTATTTCTTTATATAATTTAATAGTTATTAAAAATATTTTTATAGAATAATCGAAATAAAATATAATAGTTTTAATATTTATTAGAATATCTAAATTCTAACTCTAAATAAATTAAAATAAGATTTTTAACGTATTTAATTTAAATATTTATTTCAATCTTATTTTAAAAAAAAACTAAGAATATTTTTATATATTCAAATAGCTCTAAATAGAGTTTATATATTTATATATTTTTTATTTAATAATATCTAGAATAATAGGTCGAGGAATAAGAAATAAAAATTTAGGTTTATAATGGCGGGTATATTTATACGAAGTAAATCTCCGCGCTAAATCTCTTCTTAATATTAAAAAAATCAATTTAGTAGCAAATTTGAAAATTCTTAAATTATATACTTTTTATAACTTTAAATTACTTGATTAAATTTGAAAATTTATAGAATAAAATTTTTTAAAGAAAATATAAAGAATAATAATATTATAACGAAGAAAGTTATTAGTTTATTAATAATTATATATAATAATTTTTAACTAAAAAACTCTAAATAATATTTTTAATATTTTTATATTACTAAATAGCTCTTAAAATCCTCTATTACTATACGTATTTAAAATTATAAGTTTTAAATAATAATAATAAATACTAGCTTATCGAGATTTCTTTATATAGTAATTCTATATTAAATCGATATTTTTATTTAATAATATAATAATTTATAATTACTTTTTCGTTAAGATTATATTATTAAATAACCTTTTTTTATTTTCATAAATATTATTATATGAAATTATATATTAATCTTAAATTATTTTAAAAGATAATTCGGGGATAATTAGACGCTAATATACGATTTTATTAAATAATCAAATACTCGATAATAATTATCTTTTCGTTTTAATATCGTTAAATAGCCCTTAATTAGGGCTATAAATCATCTTATTTAAATATTTTTATTTATTATAAATTCGTTATTGGCGTTAAGGTTTTAGATAGAGATATTAAAATACTCGCTTATTTTTTATATTGCCTATAACTTTTCAAATATTAATAGTAAAAATATAAACTCAAATATTATTATTAATCATTTTTTTCATAGAGTTCAGCGATGTAATAAAAAAAAGATATTTTAAGAATTTAAAAAAGTGGCGACGGTGTAACTCGAACTCCCGACCTTATTTACTTAAAAATAAAAAAAAATTTCTTACTTACGATACGACTACGGGTTAGATAACTATATCGTAAGTAAAGAATAAAATAATTTCACCTATTTTATTATATAAAGAGAATAAATTATTTAATATATTAATAATTTCTTTAATATAAGTAATAAGTATTACTTTAATAGATTATAACTCTAAAATTACGCGATTATTAAATTTTAAATTTTATTAAAAATTACTAACTAAGTATAACTATTATTATTTTTAAGTTTCTTAAATATATTTTATATATAGGGCGAAGTAAGTTAAGTAAATTTCTAAAAATATGCGTTAAAATCTTAGGGTTATCTAAATTATTTTTAAAGAAAATTCGAGAATAATTAGACGCTAATATACGATTTTATTAAATAATTAAATACTAAATAATAATTATCTTTTCGTTTTAATATCGTTAAATCGTTCTTAATTAGAGCTATAAATCATATTATTTAAATATTTTTATTTATTATAAATTCGATATTGGCGTTAAGATTTTAGATAGAGATATTAAAATACTCGCTTATTTTTTATATTGCCTATAACTTTTCAAATATTAATAGCAAAAATATAAACTTAAATATTATTATTAATTATTTTTTTCATAGAGTTCAGCGATATAATAAAAAAAAGATATTTTAAGAATTTAAAAAAGTGGCGACGGTGTGACTCGAACTCTCGATCTTATTTATCTAAAAATTAAAAAAAAATTCTTAATTACGATATTACTATGGGTTAAGATAGCTATATCGTAACGAAAGAATAAAATAATTTCACCTATTATATTATATAAAGAAAATAAATTATTTAATATATTAATAATTTCTTTAATACGAGATAATAAGTATTATTTTAATAGATTATAACTCTAAAATTACGCGATTATTAAATTTTAAATTTTATTAAAAATTGCTAATTAATTATAACTCAATTTTTTTTTAAGTTTCTTAAATATATTTTATATATAGGGCGAAATAAATTTCTAAGTAAAGGGTTTCTCTTCGCGCGAAAAGTAATCGATACGTATATAGAAATTTATTATTTTAAATAACGAATATAGAAGCAAATCTATTCAAAAAATATACGTTAAAATCCTAAGATTCTTAAGTTTTTTTATATATTTTTTTCAAATTTTTTATTTTAAATAAAAAAAAAATTAATTAAATATTTAATTTTATTTAAAACATCTTAATTCTAAATAAATCAATTCTAGGGCTATTTATAGAATTTTAATTTTTATATATAATATCAACTAAGTAGTACTATTATTTTTTTCAATTTTTAAATCATATTAATTATTCGTTACGGGGAATAAAATTATAATATAAAGTTCTCTTAGCGCCGGCGAGTCGGGGAAACGACTTTATATGTAGACTTTAACATTTTTTCAAAAAATAACTATAAGACCAAATCTCGCGGCATGAGGGGCGCTGTGTAGCCCTAGCTTAGGGCTATTCGAATCTAAAAAAATGAAGAAATTCTATCAGAAAAAAAAAGCGTATTCCATTTGAATATAAAAGTTGTAATGGAATGCGCCTCCGCGCTAAGAGCTGTTCTAATGGAATGCGGCCGCATTCTCATTACACTCTAATCTGATAAGCTCTTTTTACTTATATATATATAATAAGTTCTTATTATATATAATATATTAAATAATTTTTTTTTTTTTAACAAAAAAAAAAAAAAAAAAAATAATTTATTATTAAAAAATATATTTTTTTTTTTAATTTTAAAAAAAAATAATTTTATAATTAAATAAAATAAATTTAAATATAAAAATCTTAAATATATTATAGTTAATTATAAATTTAATATTATTATACTTTTTAATTAAATTAATTCTTCTAACTCTTTAAAAAAATTAAAAAAAATTAATTATTTAATTTAATATTTTATAAAAAAACTAAGAAAAAATTTTAATAAATAAATAATTAAAGAGTATTATAAAGAATATTATAGAGAATATTATAAAGAAAATTAAATAATAATAAAATTATTATTATTAAAATACTACTTAACTCTTTAAAAATTTTATATTATATACTTTTTATACTTTTATATTAAATTTTTATTTAATAAATAAAAACTATTATTATAATTTAATTTATTATCTCTATTATATTAATATAATATATTAATATAATAATATAATAAGAGAATAATTTATTATAATAATTATAAGTAATTAAATCTTTTTATAAAAAGAAATATTAAATAATATATATTAAAATAAATTAAAGTTATTTAATATCTATAGCTATTTTATTATTTAAAAATATTTATTATAATAAAAGATATTATTAATTTTTATATATATAATTATTATAAATTAATTTTTTATATTTAATATATCTTTCTAATTAAATCTATAATACTTTTTCTTTATATATATATATTTATATATTATATAAATTAATTTAATTTTATAATAATAGAAGTAAATTAAAAATATATAATAAGCGATTAAAATTCGATTTAATTTAGAATAGAGATTAAAATTTAATTTAATTTAAAAAAAATTAACTTTATAAATTTAATTTATATATCTTTATTTATAAAAATATAATAAAATATAAAAATATAAAAATATAGAAATATATAGAAATATAATAATATATAGAAATATAATAGTATATAGAAATATAACGATATATAATAATATAATAATATATATAAAGAAGACGATATATATAAATATAGAAATATTATAATATATAGAAATATTATAATATATAGAAATATTATAATATAAAGAAATATAACGATATATAGAACGAAGACGATATATAGAAATTTAATATATAGTATAGGTATAGAAATATAACGACATATAAATAAATATATATAACGTGTATAGAAATATAACGATTATATAAAATATAACGGCGTTATAAATATAAAATATATATATAAATAAATATATAGAAATATATAATAAAATATATAGAAATCATATATAAAATATTATAATATAAAATATTATATTATAATATATAAAATATTAATATATTAATATAATAATATAATAATATATAAGTATATATAAATATTATACGATATAAGAAATATAAGTATATAAATATAAGGCGTATAGAAATATAACGATATATAGAAATATAATAATATATAAAAATAATAAGAATATATAGAAATATAATATATATATAAAAATAACGATATATATAAGAAAAATATAACGTATAGAAATATATAGAAATATTTAAATATTATAAATAACGATATATATAAAAATATATATAATGTATATAAATATAGACGGCGTATAGAAATATTATAGTATATAAAAATATATTAAAATATAAATATATATAAAATGAAATATAATATATATAAAATATATAACGATATATAGAAATATAACGATATATAGAAATATAATATATAAAAATATAAATATATATAAAATATTTATAAAGATTATAATATAAATATATAAAATATATATATATATAAAAATATATATAAAGATAATATATAGAAAGATAATAATATATATAAAGATAACGGCGTATAGAAATATGATCAACATATATAAAGATAATAATATATATAAAGATATCGACGTATATAAAGATAACTATATATATAAATAATATATAGCGTATATAAAGATAACTATAGTATATAAAGATAACGATATATATAAATATAATAGCGTATATAAATATATATAAGTATATATAAAAATATAAGGTATATATAAATATAATAATATATATATAAAAAAGATAATATATATAAAAAGAATAGTATATATAAAGAAGATAATATATAAAGAATAATAATATATAGAAATATAACGGCGTATAGAAATATAACGATATATAGAAATATAACGACGTATAGAAATATAATAATGTATATAAAGAAGACGGCGTATAGAAATATTACGATATATAGAAATATTACGATATATAGAAATATTATAATATATATAAATATTACGATATATAAGAAAGAAGATAATATTTAAAAAGATAACGATATATAAAAATATAATAAGTATATAGAAATATAAAAGTATATAAAATTATAATAGTATATAAGAATATAAAAATATATAAAAATATAATAGTATATATAAAGAAGATAATATATAGAAAAATAAAAATATATATAAAGAAGATAATATATATAAAGAAGATAAAATATATAATAATAATAATATATATAAAGAAGATAGTATATAGAAATATAATATATATATATAAAAAAGATAATATATAGAAATATAATAATATATAAAAAGAAGATAATATATATAATAATTATAAGATATATATAAAAGATAAGATATAGAAATAGAATAATATATAAAAAGAAAATAATATATATAAAAATAATAATATATAAATATATTAAGATAATATAAATAAGATTAATAATATATATAAAGATAATATTATAAATATAGAAGATAATATATATAGTTATAATAATATATAAAAATATATTAATATATAAAAAGAAGATAGTATATAAAAAGAAGATAGTATATAAAAATATAATAATATATATAAAGAAGATAATAAATAGAAATATAATAATATATATAAAGAAGATAATATATATAAAAAAAAATAAAAAAAAGACGATATATAGAAAGAAGATAGTATATATAAAGAAAATAATATAAAGAAATAAAATAATATATAGAAAGAAGATAATATATAGAAAGAAGTTAATATATATAAAGAAAATAGTATATAAAAAGAAAATAATATATATAAAGAAAATAGCGTATAGAAATATAATAATATATATAAAGATAATAATATATAGAAATATAACTGCGTAAATAAAGAAGACGATATATAGAAATATAACGATGTATAAAAATATTACGACGTATAGAAATATTTAACGATATATATAAAGATATTAATATATATAAAGATATCGACGTATATAAACTTATAAAGATATCGATGTATATAAAGATATCGATATATATAAAGAAGATAATATATATAAAGAAATATATATAGAAATATAACGGCGTATATATAAAAATATAATATATAGAAATATAACGTGCGTATAGAAATATAATAATATATAAAGAAGACGCGTATAGAAATATTACGATATATAGAAATATTATAATATATAGAAATATTATAATATATAGAAATATTATAATATATAGAAAGAAGATAATATTTAGAAAGATAACGATATATAAAATATAATAATATATAGAAATATAAAAGTATATAAAATTATAATAATATATAAGAATATAATAGTGTATAAAAATATAATAATATATATAAAGAAGTTAATATATAGAAAAATAATAATATATATAAAGAAGATAATATATATAAAGAAGATAAAATATATAATAATAATAATATATATAAAGAAGATAGTATATAGAAATATAATAATAAATAGAAATATAGTGATATATAAAAATATAAAAATATATATAAAATATAATAATATATAAAAAGAAGATAATATATATAATAATAATAATATATATAAAGAAGATAATATATAGAAATATAATAATATATAGAAGAATTATAATTTATAAAAATATTTATTATTATTATTATTATTATTACTATTTTAAATTTTAATTCTAAAATTATTAAAATATTTAATATTTAATTTATTTTTTTTAAACTATTAAAGTAACTAATATATTATTTTAATAATAGATTTTATATTATCTATATTATCTATAAACTTCTTTAAATATTTAAATTCTAATTTAAATAAAATAAATTACTTATTAATTACTTTTCTATTAATTATATTTAAATCTATTATTATTCTTTATAATTATAGAAATAAAGTTAACTTTATTAATATTAACTTTATAATCTATATTAATCTCTTATAATATTCTCTTATATTAAATCTATTAATAGTTTATTATTATTTTTATAATCTTTTAAAAGATTTAAATTTAATTTAATTTAATATAATATTATATAAAAAAGAAATATTATATAAAAAAGAAATAATATATATAGATATAATAATATATATAAAAGAAATAATATATATAAAGATAATAGTAAATATAAAGAAGACGACGTATATTAAGAAGATAGCGTATATAAAGAAAACGATATATAGAAATTTAATAATATATATAAAGAAGACGATATATAAAGATATAATAATATATATAAAGAAATAAGCGTATATAAAGATAATAACGTATATAAATTTAATAGTATATATAAAGAAGACAATATATAGAGATATAATAATATATATAAAGATAACGACGTATAGAAAGATAACGACGTATATAAAGATATCGACGTATATTAAAGATATCGACGTATATAAAAAATAACGATATATATAAAGATAACGATATATAGAAATATTATAATATATAGAAAGATAATAACGTATATAAAGAAGATAACGGCGTATATAAAGAGATAATATATATAAAGATAACGACGTATATAAAGATATTAACGTATATAAAGATAATATATATAAAAAAGATATATATATAAAGATAATATATAGAAATATTATAACGTATATAAAGATAACGACGTATATAAAGATAATAACGTATATAAAGATAACGACGTATAGAAATATAACATATAGAAATATAACGAGTATATAGAAATATAACGATATATAGAAATATAATAATATATATAAATAGATAAGACGATATAGATAGATATAATAATATATATAAATATAATAATATATAAAAGAGATAATATATAAAAATAAGATAGTATATATAAATATAATTTTTACTATAAACGATATTCTTTTTTCTATTAAGATTATTATTATTTAGATTAATTAATAAAAAGTATATAAGAAAATAGAGAGTATTTTAAAAAGATAGAAAAATAAGTAATAGAAGATTAATATAAAGAATCGCTATAAGCGAATAATCTCTATTATTTATAAATAGTTATTTAAAGAAGTAAATTAAGTTATTATCTAGAATAACTTATAGATATACTTCTACGCTATCGATTTAATTAATATTATATTATCTATTAATCTCGCTATCGTCTATTAATAATCTTAATTAATATTAATTATTTAATATTCTATAAAGAAAATTATTAATAATTATTTATTATTAATTTAAAGTTTAATAATTATAATTTAGAAGCGACTTAAATAATCTTAATTAATTAAATTATATTATTTTAATATTTTCTATTTTATAGAAATTAGAATTAGAGTTATAGAATAATTATTTCTATTATTTTAAAGTAAAGTATCTTTTATAGCGCTTTAATTAATTAAGAGATAAGTATATTAAATAATTATAAAGAAATTATATTATTTATATATTTAATTACTTATAATACTTACTTATAGTAATTACTTACTTATAATACTTACTTACTTATAATACTTACTTATTTATAATACTTACTTATCTATAATACTTATTTACTTACTTATTTATAATACTTATTTACTTATAATACTTACTTACTTATAATACTTATTTACTTATAATACTTACTTTCTTATAATACTTACTTACTTATAATACTTACTTTCTTATAATACTTACTTATATATAATACTTACTTATAATACTTATTTACTTACTTACTTATTTATAATACTTATTTATATATAATACTTACTTATAATATACTTACTTACTTACTTATAATACTTACTTATTTATTTATAATACTTATTTATATATAATACTTACTTATAATACTTACTTACTTACTTACTTATAATACTTATTTACTTATAATACTTATTTATATATAATATTTACTTATAATACTTACTTTCTTATAATACTTACTTACGTATAATACTTACTTATAATACTTACTTACTTATTTATAATACTTACTTACTTACTTATAATACTTACTTACTTACTTATAATACTTACTTATTTTACTTATACTTATAATACTTATTTATATATAATACTTACTTATTTACTTATATTACTTTACTTATAATACTTATTTATATAATATTTACTTATAATACTTACTTACTTATAATACTTATTTATATATAATACTTACTTATAATACTTACTTACTTACTTATAATACTTACTTACTTACTTATAATACTTACTTACTTATTTATATTATTATAATAATACTTTAATATCTATAACTCGATATCGAGCTATTACTTTTAAAGATCTACGATTTAAATCTAACTATAGTTAAAAAACTTCTAAAAAAAAAAAATATAGACTTTATTCTAAAGAACTATATTAATTATATAATATATTTTAATTAATAAAATTATTTTTCTACGATTATTCTAATATATATATATTATAGAATATAAATATATATATATATTAATAGTCGAGTTTTTTATAAGTAATATTCTTAATTATTAGACTATATAGACTAGTTATTATTTCGAAGACTACTTTACTATATAAATTACGAATAAAAATTTAGCCTCTTAATATATCTATCTATATCGACGTATATTCTATAATCTATATATATATATAGCTTTATCTATAAGTTATATTTATTATAATAAGTAGATTTAACTATTATAAAGTAAATATAAGTATTAAATAAAGTATTTATACGCTAGTAGTTAAGCGAGCTTCTTTATTTCTAATTAATCTAATATCTCTAATTTAAGATCGCTTAATTTTAAACTTAAGCGATAAATAGTAATATATATAAATATTAAAGTCTATAAGTATAAAGCTTCTATAATTATTATAAAGTTATTATTATTAATTAAAAAGTAGACTATAATTAAGATAAATAATTTTAAAATCTTTAATTAAATATTACTTTATTAATATTAAGTTAATTTATATAATTTCGAACTCTAAATTATATTATAGAATACGCGCTATAATTTATTCTCTTTAGAATTTAAATTAATTATCTTAATATAAAGTAATAGTATAAAATAGACGAAAATAAAAAATAAAAAATAGAAAATAAAAAATAAATTTTCGATAATTAATTCTCTACTTTAAATAGATTATTATAGTTTATATAATAAGAGACTATAATATATAAAATAGAAAGACTTAAAAGCTATATTAAGAAAAATAAAGTTATATTAAAAGAAGATAGATATCTTTAATTATCTTAAGATATTATTTTATATATATTTTATATACTCTTTTTATTTTAGAATTATTAGATCTTAATTAAATTATTAAATCTTAATTAATTAAAATTTATATCTTAATCTTATATATAAGAAAAGCTTATTATTATATATATAGTCTATATTATTATCTATTATTATTAAACTTAATTAAATAAAAGTTTAAAAAAGAGATTTTAAATCTTTACTCGATATAGTATATTCGATATAAAAATTATTTATCTAAATTAGAGTTCTCGAATAAGATTAAGAGATATTCTTTTTAATTCGATATTATTTAATTTAATTCTTTAGAATATAATTTTAAAAAACTCTTCTTATAATTAAGACTCTTCTTATTATCTCTATATCGCTATTTATATAAATCGCTAGATTATATATTATTATAGCGTCGAGTTAATTAAAATTAAATTTATATCTTCTTTCTCTATTTAATACTCTATCTTCGCTTTATTTAAGTATTTAATATCTATATAAATAAATTAGAATAGAAGAAGAGTTAGTAATATTTTACGAGTTTATAATAGAAGATCTTTATCTATTCTTTTCTCATATTTCGAATAATATACTTTTACTTAATCTTCTTACTAGCGATAATAAATAGAATATAATAAAACTTTAAAAGAATATACTTTCGCTTATCGCTTTATTTATTATTCTTATTAAAGAGAAAGATAGCTATTTTTTATAGTATCTTAAACTTTAAAGCGTTATTATTATTAATAGCGAGATTCTTTTTATATAATTCTTTAAAAGAATTATAATAGAGAAAGATATTAGTTCTCTATATAATAATAGCTAGCTTTCTTAATTATCTATTAAAATTTATTTAGATAAATTCTTTTTTAATAATATTATATTATAAGCGATAAAGTATAATATAAGTAATCGTAATTAAGATACGCTCTTATTTTTCGACGACTAAAGTTTATAATAGCTATTCTATTAAACGTTTAATAAATTATAAATTTACTTTAAAAGATTTAATCTTTATCTAAATTAAATAACTTTTATATTTATAATATAAGACTTTATTATTAAAGAGTATTTAAATCTAATACTATTTTCTTTATCGAAGTTACTTTTAATTAATAAGATTCTTAAATTAATAATAATTATAATCTCTTAAGACGATTTAAAATTCTAGATCTTATTAAGTATTATTTATATCGAGATTCTCTCTTCTATTTTAGAAAAGTACGCCTTTTTAATATAGATTAAAAGTATTAATATAGTACTTAAGAAGTCAAAGCGCTATAATTATTAAACTCGTTATATTTTAAAAAACTTATCTATATTAATACTTAAATTAAATCTACTTAAATATCTAAATAAACTTATTTATATTAAATTATAGAAATTAATAGAAGAATTAAATTAAGACTTAATAGATATAAAAAGATATATTAATAAGTCGATCGTAAATAACTCTTTAAGCTTATAATATGAGTTTATCTTATATTATATTTATAATCTTCTTTATAATTTAAATCTCTTCTTATATCGACTATAAGTTCTATTAAGCTTTTTAAAGTATATAATTTATTTAAGTCTTATAATAAAGATAGATTTTAATAATATACTCGATATTATAACTAATTAATTATACTATTATAATCGCGATTTAATAAATATTTAAATTAAGAATAAGCTTTTCTAGATTTAAAGAGATAAAAGAATAGATCTTAATAGCGTTAAAGATATTCTTTTAAAAGCTATAGAGCTAAATATAGAGAATATCTCCGCGTATTAAGATAAATTCTTTATTAAAAATAAATATTAAGTTTAAGATTTATTTTAATAATATAGAAGTATAGAAGATATAAACTTCGCGATTATAATTCTTATATATAATATTAATATAAGATTAAACGTAGTATTCGCGAAAGAAGAATACTTATAATATTTATTCGCTTAAAGCGATTTAGACGATTCTTAAAAGACTTATAATAATATAAATAGATTATTTTCTTATCGATATCGATATAAAGATAATTCTTAAAAATATAATAAAGATTTAATTTCTTAATAAATTACTTATCGAACTTAATAAGATAATTAAAAAGACTTTTCTCTCGAATTTTATACTATTATTTTATCTCTTTAATATTAAAGAAAATCTAATAATCTCGATAAAGTTAAAGCGTAGAACTTTTTTAACTTTTATATTAATCTCTTTTTAGATATTCTCTAAAAGAGAAAAAGAAAGAAAATATAAGATAGCTATCGTTAATTAATATTATACGCTATTAATATTATAAATTTTTATATAAAAAACGCTAGCTATAAGCTTCGCTACTTTTAGACTATATAATATCTTCTTAACTATATTAACTAAATCGACTCAATCTATTATTAAAAAAATAATTTTATTTATTTAAACTATTAGCTCTTAATTAATTACGCTCTAAAATTAAATTCTAATAATAAATAAATAAGAGAAGATAATATAGACGCTTAAATCGAATATATTTATTATATATTCGAAATAATAATAGATAATATTACGAATATCGAAAGAGGGTAAAAATTTATTTTAATTTATAATTTCGATAAGACGCTAATTCTTTATATAAAGATTACTTTTAACGTTATAAATAGCTAATAAATAAGAATTAAAGTTAATCTTATTTTAAGCGAAGATAAAAGAGTTTATAAAGTTTAAGAAGCTATTATAATTAAAGTTAACTTAAATTAAACTAAGTATAAACTCGTTAATATAAAAATAAATCTTAGAAGATATAGACGATATAGAGAATATATTAATAATTATCTCTTATAGCTACTTTATAATAGAAGCTTTTTATAATAAGATCTTATAATTTTAAAGAAGATTAGATTATTTAAGTATATTTATCTTATTAAGCGAATACTTTTAAATAGCTTTAAGATCGACGTGCTCGCCTTTATACTTCTTTATATATTAAACTTAATCGCGATAATAGATAGAATTTTTATATTCTTAAAAAGCCGTTAATTATTCGATAATCTTTTTCGCGATTTTAATATAATATTACTTATCGAATAGTATAAGCTTAAACTCGATTAGATAATCTCTATTTAGAGAGTTATCGAGTAACGAGTTCTTTTTTTCTTATTCTTATTCTTATTCTCATTCTTATTCTTATTTTTATTCTTATTCTTATCGAAATCGACTAATAAAGCGTTAAGACCGTTATCGATACTCTTTAAAGTCTATTAATTCGCGTCGGACTAAATAGGCATCTTACTTATTTTTCTTTATTTCTCGAGTATAATAAGTATTTTTACTCTCGAAGAGATTAAAGCCGAGCGCTTTAAGAGTAGATTCTATTAAAATCTCGAAGAAGAAAGAGTTAGCTATAAACTTACTAGCTCTTACTTTATAATAAAAAAATCTTAATTCTAATTATATTAATTTATATTTAATATTAAAAATATAGTAAGAGAAGAATTAATAAATATATAAGTAGAAGATTAATTTATCTTTAAGATTAAGAGAGTAAATTTTAAGAAAGAAAAGGCTAGTCGCGAATATATTAACTCTTTCTTTAATATAATAAAACTTAAATTCTAATTACTTTATTCTATAATTATAATTAAAAATATATTTAAAAAAAAGTTAAGAAATAATAAAGTAGAAGATTAATATATCTTAATAAATAAAATAAAGAATTTAAAGATAGAATAAGTAATTAATATAGGTTCGTTATTTAGATATAAAGAGAGCTATTAATTTAGAATATACTCGATATTATTAATTAGATATTAATTATTATTAATAATAAAAGAGCTAGTCGTTTAAAGATCTACGCGACTATTATTATAATTATTATTAAATTTAAAATCTTAATATAACGTTATAGAACTTTAGCTAAATAAAGAATTCGCTATATTTAGAGTTAATATAAAAATAGATTTAATTAATTAATCTTCGCTATAGCTACTTTTATTATTTAAATTAATTTTAACTATATTATTATATATATAAATATTATCTACTTACTTCTACTTAAAATCTTTAATAAAATTAAGATTAATAAGATATAAATTAAGCTTTAAGAGTATAGATAAAGAATTTAAATCTTAGTTAATCTAGTTTAAAACTTTATTTTATTATATTTATTAAATAGAGAAAGAGAATAATATATTAAACGCGTTCGATAAAATCGATACTATTAAACGCGATCTTAAATCTACTATCTTTTATAAATTTTAATTATTATCGAAGATTAAGAAAGCGATTATTTATAATAAGGATTTAATATAAATAATATTATATTTAAATAAGATAAACGCTATAAATAGATAGTATAGATAGATAATATAAGTAAATAATATAGATAGAGATAATATTTTAATAATAAAAGATATATAAAGAATCGAATAGATAATTTAAAGAGAGACTAAGCGAGTAATATAATATATCTTTATAATTCTCTAAGAATTATTTTCTAAATCTTATCTCTAGTAATTAGATATTCTAGATAAAATAATAATTAAGTAGAAATATTATTAAATATAATTAGTTTAATCTCTAAGTCTATTAAAATGCTCTATTTATAATAATATTTATAAAGATTATAATTAAAATTTCGAATAAGAAAAGACTTATAATTTAAGTCGAAATTTATATTTAATTATATATATAATTTAAGAAATAAAGAATAATATAATAAAACGCTTATTTCTCTTATTAATCTAAGAAATAAAGAATAATATAATAAAACGCTTATCTCTCTTATTCTTTATCGTCTATTTAAATATTAATAATAATTTTCTTTAAATTAAATTTAATCGCTAATAAATATAAAGAGATTAATCGCTACGTTATATTAACTCGATATATTACTTAACTTCTATAAAACTATATTAAAATTACGCGTTATATATAAGTAAATAACTTATAATAAGAATATTAATCTTTATAATATATAAATTTAATTATAATAATAATAAAAGTTATAAACTTAATACGCTATATTAGACTAGACGTAATAGCTTTTATAATTATAATATATTAATATTTATATATTTTATATTAATTAATAGCTAATAATAAGCTATTTATCTTAACTACGAATATTAAGAATTAATAAAGAGAGTTTATTAATAGAAATCTATCTTATACTCGTAATTAAGCTATCTTTAATATTACGTAATTAATATCTAAGAGTTTATAGATTTATATTATTTAATAAGATAAAGTTTTAATTAGAATTAAGATATAATTAATAATATAATAAAATATACTTAAGCGTAAGTAGTTAAATAAATTATAGATAATATTAGATATTATTATTATTATTTAGAAAAAGAGTTTTTCGCGAAAGAAGCTTTAAAAGATTAGATCTTATATTATTAAGATTTAGCTAATTACGAGCTTAATAATTTTTTAAAATTTAAATCTTATCTAATTAAGATCTAAATTATAGACTTAACGCTCTTTTTATTATTCGCGTATTAGAAAATTATTAATATTTCTACGCTAAGTCTTTATAGATTAACGCTAACTCTATCTCGATAGTTATTCTTAATAATTATTTATTAAAATAGTATATTATTTAATTACGCGTATCTAATACTTCTAATAATTAATATTTTTCGACTATTATATCTCTTTATCTTATATATATTCTAACTTAAGTTTTATATTATAATATAATTAAGTAAATTAAATAATAATAAATTAAGATTAAGATATAAGTTTTATTATAGCGCTTTTATAAATAAAAGTATAACGCTAATTCTTATTATTTATTTATAGATTTAACTAATTATAATAATAGAATTTTATATAAATATTATCGCTTACTTTAATTAAGTATATATTAAATAAAATAAATATATTTCTTAACTTATATAAATAACGTTCTTTTAATAATAGTTAATAATATAAATTTAATCTTAAATAATACGTTTAGCTAGATTAGAAATTCTATCTTTTTTAATTAATCGTTATATTATAATAAAGTAAAAATTTTTAAATATAAATATATTTAAGTTTAAGAATATAATTAAAGCTCTTTTAAATAATTTATTTATCTTAGCGATAAAAGATTAATTACTTTATTTATAATATAAATATTCGCTAGCTAATATAGACGTAATTAGAAAATATCTTAAGAATATTAAGAATTAAAGTATTTAAAGAGTTAAAGAAAAGTAATATCTCTATTATAAAGTCGACTAGATTAAAATCGAAGGCTATTTATTAATATCTTATACGCTTTATTAAAAGATATCTATTAATACTATTAATAGATTTTATAATAAATAAAAAGAGAAAGATTAAAAGAGTAGCGATAGATATATTTATAAAAAAGATTAAAGTTAAAGCTAAATTAGATAAAGCGAAGAAGAAAAAAATAAAGTAGAAATTAAAATAAGATAATATCTTAAAATTACATCGCTAAGCGATTAACTATAAATACGCTAATAGAGATTATATATTAATAAAGATTTAATAATTAATAACTTAATAAAGAAGAATAATATCTCGATATATAATACTCTTAATTCGCTTTTTACTAATATTAAGAAGTTTAAATCTATTTATATAATCTTTATCGCTTTAACGCTAAATATATTTAAAAATCTAGATAAAAATATTTAAAGCTTTACTCTATAATAAGATATAATAAGATAAAAATTTAATAATATTATATAATTATATTTATAATAATATTATATATAAAGAAATTATATATAAATAAGAATCTAGATAAAAACGTTTAAAGCTTTATTTTATAATAAGACGTAATAAGATAGAGATTTAATAATATTATATAATTATATCTATAGTAATATTATATATAAAGAAATTATTAATATTATCTACGATCTATTATATAATATATAATAAAATATTATTAATTTCTAATATCTATTATTTAAATTCTTTTCTCTCTAATATCTATTACTTAAATCCTTTTCTTCCCCTCCGCTTAATATCTATTATTAAAATTCTTCTTATTATTTTATAAAATTAATAATTCTCTAATAAAGAGTTAAGCTTAAACTCTTTCTCTAGCTTCTTATATACTCGATAAATAATTATACTTAGATTTAAATCGAGTAATATTACTCTTATTTATATAAATATCTAAAAAATTAAATATTTTATAAGTTCGTTATATATAATAATAATATTATTATTCTATCTTTAATATAAGCGAAAATAACTAGAGTTTTTAAGTTTAAGAATTTCAATTTATTAATAGCTAATAACTTCGCTAAAAGTCTTATTATCGCTAATATAGTAAATATTTATATTATTAAATATAATTTTTTTAATATATTTTCTTCTATACTTAAAGAGAATCTTTCGAAAGAATTTAAATTATAGCGCGTTAAATTCGCGATTTAATATAAGATATAATAATAAGTAATTAAAAATAACTACGATATAAGCTATTTAAATATCTTCGTTATATTATCTATATAATCTATCGCCTTTATTAAATCGCGATTAAAAGAATTTCTTAATATAAGTTATTTAAGTTTAAGATTAAGAGCTTAAAGTAAGATTAAAATATCGAAGACGGCGAGTTAATTTAGATTTAAGTATTATAAAAGAATAAGTTAAATATCGTTATCTCGACTTCTATATTTAAGATATATTATAATATTCTTTAAATAAGATATTAAGAGAAACATTTATTTATATATAATCGCCTTTATACTTTATCTTAAAAGCTTTTAAATAATAATAAATTAGATTAATTAGAGTATTTCTAATATAGTTTAAATCGCGTTATATAATATTATATTAGAATTAAATAATTATAGCTTTTATTTAATAGATTAAAGAATATAACTTTATTAATTAACGCGTTTTAATAAACGCTATTTAATTATAATTACTTAGCTTAATATATATTAAATATTTAAGAATAAGATAGATATTTAATACGTAGATATTTATATCTTAAAAGAATATTATATTAAATATCGATAAGATTAAACTTACGCCTCTATATATAGTTAAATATATATTAAAATTAAATAAGATTTAGTCGAGAAGAACTCGAATATACTTTATATTATTTTCGAGAATTAAAAAGCTTATTATACTCTTAATTATAAGAGAAGAAATATAATTAAATATCTTCTAATAATAATAAAGATAAATTATATTTAATTAAGATCTTAGCTATATTAATATCTTAAAAATAATAAAATTATATATCTTATCTTCGCTAAATTTAAGAATATTATTTAATAATAATTTATAACGTTATATTTTTCTAGAATTATTAATTATATATTATAAAATAAGAGCGAAAACTACTAGCGTAGAATATATAAAAATATATATTATCGCTAGATAGCGATTATAGCTATTTTAAATCTCAAGATATTAAAAGATATAGCGCGATTATTATTAAATATTAGATCTTAATTAATTAAGATTTAATAGAAGATTAAATAATATAATTAAGATCTTTAGCGTTATAATATAAAGTAGACTTAATATACTTTCTAATCGTTAATAGTAATTATTCTTTTCTAATTATAGAAATTAAAAAACTTTAATAGAATTCGAGTTATTTTTCGCTATTAATTATTTATAGAGTTATTATTAACTTAATAATAATTAAGCGCGCGAATTAGTTAAATCGCGAGTACTTATATTTAAAAAGCGTACTTTATTCTTAATTCTTTTAATATTATATATTATTTATTAAAAGAATTATAAATATATATACTTTAAAGAGCTTTATAATTATATTATCTAAGTATATCGCTAAAAAGATAATAATAGATATTAATAAAGATTTAATAAAGATAAATAAGAATTTAATAAAGATAAATAAGATTAAACTTAATAACGTAGATTTAATTATAACGTTATACTCTTAGAAGATAAAGATATATTAATTCTCGCTATTTACTTATAAATAAGAATATAAATTAAGATAAAATTTTATATAAACGCGATTATTAGCTATAACTAAAGATATACTAGCTTAAAGATCTATAGATAAAAACTCGTATTAATAATATCTTTCTAATATTTATTAATAATCTAAAAGTTTTTATTTAAGATTAATCTAATTTTAATTAAAGTAATTTAATTTAATTATTAATATCTATATAGCGAAGAATAATATATTTAAAAGTAAAACGCTTAACGATTAATTAATAAAGTCGACGTCTTCTTTATTTATTAAAAAACTTAATAAATTAAAGAGATTTATCTTTATTAAGAGACTATAGACTACTTATTAATATCTTATATACTTCTTTAAAAGATATTTATTAACGCTATTAATAAGTCTTATAATAAATAAAGAGAAGAAGATTAAAAAAGCGGCGATAGATAAAACTACGAAAAAGATTTAAGATAGATTAAACTTATTCTATAATATTAAATTATAAATATATTAATAAAAGCGTAATAATCGTAATTAAGAGTATTAATAATAACTTTCTTTAAGTAAATAATAGCTTTAATAAGCGTAATAAGAGAAAGAATAAGAAACTCGATAAGAAGATATTAAAAAATTATAAGATAAATATATATAGATAAAAATTAAGAGAGTAAAGTCTTATTTAATAATAAGAGATTATAATTTTAATCTAGTAATATTATATAATAGAGTTAAATATATTACTTTAAGAAACTATCTAATAATAAAGAGTTATTATAATATTTATATAATAATATATAATATATAAATAAATATTATTAAAATTCTAATATCTAATCTTTTTTATATTTATAATATACGCTTAATCTAATAAACTTCTTAACTTACTTCGCTTATAGACGAGTTATTATAATATTTATACTATAATATATAATATATAAATAAATATTATCAAAATTCTTAATATCTAATCTTTTTTATATTTATAATATACGCTTAACTTAATAAACTTCTTAACTTACTCCGCTTATAAATAAAGTAAATAAATTAGATTTTAGCGCGTAAAGTATAGATCTAATAGATTATAGTCGCGACGATTATTCGCTTTATCTAAAAGCGTATCTTTATTATAAAGATAGCGTCTATACTTTCTCTAAACTTATTATAGATTTATATATTATTCTTCGCTATATCTTTAATAGAGTATAAAGTAATTAGCGTTTATATATCAAATAAGTTTAATTTAGCGATAGTTAATAATTCTCTTACTTATAAATTAAGATTATAAAACAAAAATAATTAGATTATCGAGAATCTCTATTTTAATTTACGCGCTAATCTACTTTAATTTATAGCTTATAATTAAAAATAATAATAATTAATTTAATATAAAGATAAGTAATATTAATCGCTATAAATAATCTTTATACTTTAATTATTTAAGATTATCGAGATTATTTAATATCTTTATCTTAAAGAAAAGATTTATTTAATTCTTTTAGACTTAGACTTTAACGCGTTTCGCGTTATTATCGATTTTAAAGCTAATATAATAAACTTAAAAGAGCGAATTATTATTATAAGTTTTTACGATATAATCGAGATATTAATAATTACTCTTCTACGTCTAGAATACGCTATAATATTCTTTAAAAAGAAGATAAAGAATATAATCGTAGAGAAGGAAACCGTCTTTACGCTTATTCGAAGTTATATATAAATAATTATAAATTAATCTAATAAGAGCGTCTCTAATCTTATTTAGATTATATTATATTAGATCTTATTAAGAATAAATAATAATCGCTCTTATTTAGAACGTTAAGTACTTATTATTAAATAGATTTCTCTTCTCTATCGACGATATCTAGTTATATTTATTTATATTAATATATATTAGATATTTAAGTATAAGATAGACGTCTATAATATAAATATTATTTCTTTAAGAAAGTAGAATATCTAATTTAAACTCTAAATACCTCGACTTTTAAAGAGAGACTAAAGATTTATATTAAGTATACTTTTATATTTATAAGCGTTTAGATTAAAAGATAGATTAGAGTATCTTTATATAGACTATTAAGTCTTATATTCTTATTAACGACTTTAATATAATTATATATATTTATAAGATAGCTTTAATAGCGTTATTAAAAGTATAAGAGATAGTTTATAATTAACTAAGGCGTTAGCTATATAAATATCTTAAAGATAATAAAATTATATATCTTATCTTCGTTAAGCTCGAGGATATTATTCGATAATAGTTAATAATATTTAAATTTTCTAAAATTATTTATTAGTTATAAATTATAGATTAAGAGCTAATACTATAGATATAGATATATAATTATATATATTATCGCTAGATAATAATTAAAGTTATTTTAAATCTCGAGATATAAAAAGATATAGCGCTTATAACGCTTATAGTATAAATTAATAAAAATTAAATCTCAATTAATTAAGAGTTAAAGGCGAGTAAACTTATAGTAAAATTATTCTTTAAATATTAAATATATTTAAATAGATATAAAGAAAGTCTAAAGAGCGAGTAATTAGCGAAAAAAGTACGCTTTATAAATCTTAGTAATAAATATTTCTTAATTTATAATATCGCGAAAGCTAATTTAAAATAAACTTCGCGTTATTAATTAATTAGATAATACGCTAGTAAGAAATCTAAGCTAGTTTAAAGATAGCTCGATAATATAAGATAATATAATTATCATATAATTATTAGAATAATAAAACTTTATAAGACTTTCGAATATAATAATATATTTTTATTCGAGATCGATTCTTATAATAATTTAATATATATATAATTTAAGATATAGATACGCCTTATAAAGTATTTATATCTATATTTATCGCTAATCTATTTTTACTATTATCTCTTAACTCTTAATAGATTCTATATCTCTTTTACGCTAACTTTATTATCTCTATTTAAATCTATATTAATCTCTAAGTCTTTTATAATAATTAATTAATCATCGATACTCTCTACTTTATATTTATCGAGATCTTTATTAGATCTTAATATTCTCTTTAAATTAGAATCGCGATTAAAAGTCTTATCTCGAAGAATCTCTTTAACTTCTTTATCTATAATTACGATTAGATTAGATAAAGATTTTATATTTATAATAACTATCTATCTTAATTAAGCTATTAATAATAATATTAAAATAAATAAATAAGTTATTTATATTATTCGAAATTTAATTATTTATCTAAGAACTTATATAGAAGAGTAATTAATTAAAGAAGAATATATTAGCGAATAAGATTATTAGCTTATAATATACTAGCTAATCTAAAATAAAAGAGAATCATCTAAAAAGCGAATAATACTCTCTCGAGATATATTATTTATTATAAAGATTAAACTACTATAGATAAGTAGA
This sequence comes from Letharia columbiana, assembly GCF_014066305.1. Taxonomy (NCBI): domain Eukaryota; kingdom Fungi; phylum Ascomycota; class Lecanoromycetes; order Lecanorales; family Parmeliaceae; genus Letharia; species Letharia columbiana. Next base: position 56,208 of record NW_023501054.1, read on the forward strand.
TAGCGAGAATTATAAAGTAAAACTATTCTAGCGAAATTATTATTCTTATATACTTTATTTATTTATTTATTCTAGATAACGCGAAAGATTTTATATCTTACTTTTTAGAGCGTTTTATAATATTTATAGCGAATACTAAGTAATATATAAGAAAAATAATAATTACTCGTTAATATCTTATTAGTATTAATTTTTAGCGATATTCGCTAATCTTAATTATTTTAAATCTTATCTATAAGCTATTATATATTATTATCTTAGATATTAAATTCTTATATTAATTAACGCTAAAGAAAGTATATTTAAAGATTAGCTAGCGAGGTCTAACGATATTCTTTATACTATCTATTACTCTTATATCTCGATATCTATTAAGATTAACTACAATTATATTAAATAAAAGTAATTTAATTATAATAGATAAGTTTAAAATTAAGATCTCTCTCTCGAGAAAGTCTATAGCTTAATAGATATTCTTATTTTTAAAATAGATCGCTCGCGAAGATAAACTTAATAGAGAGTATAATATATAAGATAATTACGTTATTAAAGTTAATTAAGATCTATCATGAGACTATAAAAAATAATAAGTATAATCTAGACTTTATTGTCATTATTAATTTTAGCTTTTAATTATTTAATATATCTCGCGATATAAATAAACTCGATAGAGATATAATTAAGAATTTTATTATTTTAAAAGATTATTATAATAGAGAAAGCTAATTTATATAAGATAAACTTTTTATAAGATTTAAATAATTAAGAGTAGTTATAATAATAATAAACTCTTCTATTAACATTAAAGAAGAACTTATAGAATTTCTTAAATATCTTCTTTATAATATAGTAAATTATAATATAGTAAATCGTAATATAGTAAATTATAAATCTATAGCGAAAAAGAGAAATAAGAGATAAAAGATAAAGAATCTATTCTTTAATCGAGTTCGGGTATATTAGAAATAGAGTAAAAATAATATAATCTTAATCGCTATAATAGATCGATAGAGAGTCTATAGCGCGAGAGATATAGAAGCTATATTTAGAAATAATTAATTAAGAAAAAGAATATAAATAAATAAAGAAAAAGTTAATTACTCGAAGGCGAAGATAAAGATAAAATAACAAATATATCGACGAAGACGATCGACTTAATTAATAATTAAATTATATATTTCTATTAAATATTTAAAAGATTAGACGTTAGTCGACTATATAATCTAATAAAGACAAATTTAATTATATCTAAAGAAGAAAAGAATATTAAAGTATTATTTATTAATAATATAGCTTTTATTAAAGAGTTAATAGCGATTATTAAAGAAGTAAATTAAGTCTCTATAGTAATAATATTAAACGCGTATTAAGAAATTAAATACTATCTTTAAGCGATATCTATTTAATATAAAGTAATATTAGAAATATAAGAAGACGTTATAAGATATCGAAATTCTCGATTTTAATATATATAAGCGAATATAAGTCTTAAGATCTAACAATCTCTTAAGAATATAGAGATTATAACTCTTATTAAAGTCTATTATCTTTATATAATATAAGACTTTAATATTCAAGTAAACGACGATAAAAGAGAAAGATATTATTAATAACGATTTACGTCGAGCTTAAAATAAGTTATAGAACTCGATTACGATAAATAAGATCTATTTTATCTTATAGAATATATTTACATCTAATATCTTTATTCTCTTATTAAAGTAAATTTCTAACTAATAGATATCTTTTCTATAGACTTCTATAAATCTATCTTTTTATTATCTATACTAAAATATAATAATAGCTTTTAAAGCTTCAATATAATTAAAAATAAGTCTTATAAAGATAACGTATCGTATTATCTTTAGTATTTTAGAGATTATAATATTATATTATAATATTCTTAAGCTTATATTAAATCTCTTAATCGAAGATTAAGATATTTAATTTTTAAAGATAAAGATCTCAAAGCGTAGTTCGACTAAGCTTATTATAATTAATTATATTAATAAAGATCGAGCTAATTATAAATATAGATATTAAGAATATTAAAAGCGGAGATTAGCGGCGAATTTAAGAGATTAAGAAGAATATAGATATTATTATATAGAGGCTACTAAATCTAATATCGCTAGATAATAATATTATATCTTTAATCTTAAAGATTTAATTATTAAATCGAGATAATATAGATATTACTTTTAATAAGAGTAAAGAAGAAGAGTTATTTTATTTCTCGACTATATTTCGATTATAGAGAGTAATAAATAATATTTATATAAGATTTATAATCGTAAAAGATTATTAAATAGAAGACTAATAATATATATATATCTTAAAAATACTTTCTATATATTTTTCGCTTTACTTTTTACTTATATACTTTAGATTAAAACTATTTAAGATAAGAGAAAATCGATATAAGAGATAACTTAGTACTCGTAAATAGTTACGATTATATAGAAATAACGTATATATAAGTAGATATATAGATATATAGATATATAGATATATAATTAAGATATATTTAATATAAGAGTAGCTAAGATCTTTCTAAATATATAAATAATCTAGAAAAACTCTTTTAGCGCTAGAAAAACTCTTAATATCTAAGCGATATACTCTTAAAGTAAAAATAAAGCTATATATAGAATATATAGATATAAATAAAAGAGAGAATAATAATATAGCTCTAAAAGAGAATAATTTAAATAAAGAGTTTACTATTAATATAGTAGCTATATAAATAATACTCGCTATAATTATCTATATTCTTACTATTATATATCGTATAATAATAAAACAATTAATTAAATAATTACGAACGCTATAAGTCTTAGAATAAACTTACTAATCTATAGTTTTTATAGTTTCTATTATTACGAATAATAGAACATATAATATAAAAGAATAAATGAGAAATTATATAAGACTTAATTATATAAGAAATACGCTATACTTAATATAGAGATTACTCTTAACGCGAAGGCTACTCTTAACGCGAATCGATTTTATATCTAAATTCTAAAACTTTAAAGTATAGCGTATTTCTTATATAATTATAATATATAAATTATAGATAAGATTAAGTACTTTTTCTATATTCGCGTATATATCTTATAGGAGAGTATATATATAGTAATATATTACGATATATATATTCGCTCTTTTAATTTATCTTCATAGCTAATTAATAATATATTTTAGATAATATATATTTATTTAATAATCTTATTTCTCGAGAATATTTATATATTCTTTATATATCTTTCAAGTTTAAAGTTCTTCTAATATTCGCTATTTACGTCTCGCTATATATTATAAAACTTTAATACTACTCTTAAATTATAAAGATATATTCTTTTTCTAAAAGATATAATAAAGATTTTATAATACGTTATTAATATTCTAAAGTTAATTTAAGATATTAATATAATTAATAATCTATAGCGTAGATTAATATTAGATAAAATATAGAAAGTTTATAAATTATATCTAACGACTTAAGCTATAAAGCTACGTTTAAATATATTAATCTTCGCTTAATAGACTTTTACGATAGCGTTAATAGCGATATTAATTTTATTAATATTATTAAGACAATTAATTAACTAATAAATTTAATATATAGATATTAATAATAATAACGAATTCGCGATATTCGATAAAACGTTTATAATATTCGCTATAATATATAAAATATTATTAATAAAAGCGTTCAATAAGACTATATAAATCGAGTTATAATAGATATATTATTAATAATTAGCTTAATCGCGAAGAATATAAGATTTTTATTTAAAATATATTAGAAAATAAGATTAATTTATTAGATCTTATAAGATTAAGAATTAGATCTAGCGCCTTAATATTATACTAGATAATTATTTATTATTATTCTTAATTTACTCTTTATATCTTAAAAAATTTATATCTAAATATTATTATAAGTATAGCTTTCTCTTAAAGAAATTTAGTAGATAATATTATAAATTAGATTATTATTAGATATTTATAATCTTTAATTCTTTAATATAAATAGTATTATTCGCGCGACGATAGAATATATATATAATCTTTTTTAATTACTTATAAATATTAATATCTAAAAAAGTTAATAATAGATATAAGTTAGAATATAAAATTTTAATCACTAGCTAATATTATAATAAGAGACTTTTCGCGTAATATAAATAAGTATAAAATTATAAGAGAGAGAAGAATATAAAGAAAGAGAGTAATAATAGAGATAGAGTAGATAAATAATAAGATATTTATTAATTACTTCATTAGCGTAGAAGTTATTAATAAATTTAAGATATCTTTAAAGATTCTTAAATATCTTATAAATAAGATAAAGTATTAGAGCGAGCAATTAAGATATAAAAGTAGCGAGAAGTAGAAGAAGAAATAATATAAAAAGACTACGAGTTTATTAATTAATAAGAGTATATAGATAATATAAAGAGAGAGAAGAATATATAAGATATAAAGGGGAGGGGGATAATAATAAGAACTCGAATTTTTATAAGAATAAGAAGAAGAATAAAGCTTTTTAGTAGATCGCTCGAAAGCTAGTATCTCGACATATCGATAAGAGAAAATAAGTATTTCTCTCGAGTAGCGAGATATTCTTAAAAGAGTTATTTAAAAAGAAGACTTATATAAATAGCTTTACGCTTTTAATTAAAGTTATAAGCGTCATAAGTAATATAATAAAATTATCTTATAGTAAATTAGAGGCTAATTTTTTTATAATTATTTATTATTATATAAATCTAGACTAATTATAATTATAGAGAATTTATAAAAATAATTATCTTATTCTATTACGTATTATAAAGTTAAGTTAAATATATCATATATAATAATAAAATTATTTTATATAGTTTATATAAAAAGTAAATAAGCGAGACTAATTATCAAATAAGAGTTATCTATTATTCTTTAATTTATATTAATCTTAATTATAGAGAAGCTTTTTAAGAAGATAATATAAATAAAAGAGCTATAGAAGTATAAGTTAGATAAATAATAGATAAAAGATCTATAAGCTAAGCTATAGAATAGATAAGATAATAAATCTTATAATATATAATAGTCGATAGAATATAGTCTACATAGAATATATATAATTAAACTCTTATTTCTATAACTTATATTATTAAGCGACTTTATTATATATTCTAAATAATTAAAATAATAAGCGCTATTAATAGAACGCGATTTTATTAGAATATATATTAAGCTCTCTATCATTAATATTAATCTATATAATACTCTAATTAATAATATAATATTATAATAATAATTAATAAATTAAATTAGAGACGCTATTAAAGATTTTAATATTTATCTTTATATAGAGAGATCTAATATACGCTAGCTTACTATTAATAATACTTATATATTATTACTACGCGTATTAAACTTAATCTTAAAAGAGTTTATAATAAAGATAAATATATTTTAAAGCGAAGTAGATTATATCTAAATATTTAAATAGAATAATAAATATCGATATCTAATTCTAGTTATAAATTTATTTTTAATTATAATCTTAGCTCTATATAGATCTAAAAGAGCTTATAAATAGATAATCGCTTTAAAGATAATTTAGTAAGAAGATTAATATATTCCACGCGCGAATATATATATATTTATAAATATTTAAAGAGATTATAAGCTCGACGACTTAAATATAAATAATAATTAATTATAGTTATTTATAGATTAATATAGTTAATAAATAGTACTTAATTTATATAAAAGCGAATAAAAAGCGTAATTAAAGTATTAAGATCATTTAATAGAGTTTAATAACTCTATAAATACGTTAAGAATAGAAATTATATATCTATATAGCGAGATTTAATAGCGCTAAAGCTAATATATTATATAGAGTCTTTTATAAATTAAGAATAAGCTAGATAATTAGATTACTTCTTTAATTAAAAGAGAGATAAATAATAATATTAAAAGGCGATCGACGTTACTTATAGATATAAGTTATTATTATTATTTATTTATTAATCTTACTAACTAATATTAAAAAGAGAATATTAAGTTTATATATAAGTTTTAATATATAATTAAATATAAATCATAGTTATCTATCGTAGATATAGATATTTATTATTATTTAATTATCGACTTTACTAACTAATATTAATAATAGAATTTTAAGTTTATATATAAGATATAGAGTATAATAAAGTATAGTCTTCTTCTATCTAATACGAAGATAAGAGCTTTATATAAATTATTAATATATTTAACTAAGATATCTAGCGTTAATATATTTATATCAAATAAATACTTAATAGAAAAAAGAGTTAATCTTTTTTAAATATATTTTTAATTAAGATAGCGAAGTTAATAAACGCGAAGAGAAAATAGTTAATAGAGTCTAGCGATAAGATAATAATAAAGAATTAAAAGTAATATTAACGCTTTTTAAATATATCTTTAATTAAAATAGCGAAGTTAATAAACGCGAAGAGAAAATAATTAATAGAGTTTAGTAATAAGATAATAATAGCGAAGAGTTAAAAGTAATATTAACGCTTTTTAAATATATCTTTAATTAAAATAGCGAAGTTAATAAACGCGAAGAGAAAATAGTTAATAGAGTCTAATAATAAAATAATAGCGAAGAGTTAAAAGTAATATTAACGCTTTTTAAATATATATCTTTAATCAAAATAGCGAAGTTAATAAACGCGAAGAGAAAATAGTTAATAGAGTCTAGCGATAGAATAATAGCGAAGAGTTAAAAGTAATATATTATAAGAATAACTAATAGATAATAGATAGAGTCGAAAGAGAGTTAAAAGATAGAAAGAGATTTAAATATAATATTACGCTCTTAATTAAAGTATAAAAATATTACGCGTAAGATAATAGATTTATCTTTATATATATAATAAACTAGTTCTTAAATATAGACTATCTATATATATAAGATTCTATATAAATTCGCTATTATAGAGTATATAGAAGAGTCTATAAATCGTAAATTAATTAGAAATTTAAAAGTATATATTACTAGTATTAGATCTTAATTAATTAAGATTTATTTAATAACGCTAATAAGACGTAATTAAAAGTATAAACTATCGATTTATAGATAAAAGTATACTTCTCTCTATTATAAGATTATTAGATTATTAAATCTTATTTAATTAAGATTATTATTTTCGCTTATAATAGTATAATCTTTATTTCTTTATTTTCTAATCTAATTTAATACTCTTATTCTTATTCGCTTTATTTAACTACTTATTCTCTATTTATATTCTCTCTTATTTATATTCTCTCTTATTTATATTCTCTCTATTTGTATTCTCTATTTGTATTCTCTCTTATTTATATTCTCTCTTATTTATATTCTTCTTATTTATATTCTCTCTATTTATATTCTCTTTATTTCTCTATCTTACTTTTAATAATATCGCTCACTTTAAGAAATACTTAATTTAGAGATTATAGAACTAATAATTTAAAGAAAGTAAAAAGCTTCTTAAGAGTTATATTCTTTAGATTCGTTATATTAATCTTTATAAGAGAAATCTAAGATACTATATCGCGCTTTAATATCTCTATAATATATATATTAACTATTATAAGAAAAATCTTTATATTTTTAATTACTATTAATTAGCGAGTAATTAAATTTATATAAATTCTCTAACTATACGCTTTTAAGTAGCTAGAGAAATATTAATATAATATCTAAATAATTATTTAAGTTTCTTATATTTATAAAAAGAGAGAACTCGAAGAAAGAAGAAAGAAGATTATATATTTAAAGGCTTATAAAAAGTTCCCTTAATATATCTTTAATATACTTCTTCTTTATTACTCTCTTATATTTCTTAATTTAATTAAGATACTTAGATATATAACTAAAAAGAAAATAAATAATATATTAAGAGATAAGATTTAAGTCTCTCTTCTTTACTTTTAATTAATATTCTTTATAAATCTTCTTAATATAGCTAATAACTTCGATATCGCGATTATTAATTAAGATCTTCTTAATCTCTATTATAAATAATATAAATTTTCGCTAAATTAAATAATCTAATATACTTAATATTTATAGTTTAAATAAATTTATTAAAAATAATATAATATTAATTAACGATCTTTCTATAACTCGATTAATATTTTAATAAAAGCGAGTATATAATAGAAGAAAGCGCTTTATATTAAGATAAGAGTTTATTAAATATAAATAAGATTATTTTTAAATAATATTATTTCGAAATAATTAAGAATATTAATTTAAGACTAAATTAGCGTAAGATTTTAGATAAATAAATTATTTAGAATATTATAATAGCGAAAGCTAATATAAACTTATTTAAATAAAATTATTAATATAAGCGTAGTTATTATCTTACGCTTCTTAGATATTATCTAAATATATATATATTAATTAAGATCTATATAGAGTAGAAGATAATAAATAAAGATATCGAGATTATTTCGATCTTAGATATATATTTCTTAGATACGCGTTTCTTAATTACGCGTTTCTTAGACCCGCGTTTTTTAAACTTATATTTCTCTACTTTATAATCGCTAATAATTATTTATTCTAACTTAAAATTAAGTCTTTATATCTCGCGATTATTATTAAATTAAGTAATTTTAAAATTTAATATTATTTAACTAGTTCGTCTCGCTTAACTAAATAAAGTTCTTATTACTTTTATAAGAGCTTCTAATTAAAAATCTTATCTTTTTATTAAATTTAGAATTTTTAATAATAAAAAATATATTAATATTATTATTAATAGCTAACTTTAACTCTTTAATAATCTTTTTAATCTCTATCTTTATATTTTTAACCTCTATCTTTACTTTCTTAATATCTATCTTTACTTTCTTTAGATTTATAATAATCTTTTAAATAAATATTAGAATATAATTAGCTCTTATACTCGATATCTTAATTAAATAATTTTTTCTTATTAATATAATTATAGATAGCTTATAGAGTTTAAATTATATTAATTTAAACTAGATTAATAATAAATATAAATTTATATAATTAAGATATATAGCTAGATTATCGATTAAGAAATTACTATAATTAAAATAATAATTAGAGATTATAATACTCGAGATTTATAAAGAAATAGCGTATAAGAAAATTTATTAATATATATAAATAAAAATATCTATTAATATATATAAATAAAAATATTAAAAGTAAAGATAATTATTATAAAGTAGTCGAGGTTAAGAAATATTATATTATTAAGATTATTAAGCTTCTAGCGTAGGCGCTAGCTTTTCTAATAATCGAGATTAAAAAATAAATCTTAATAAATTAAGATCTAATTTTATTATAATTAAAAGAGAAGAAATTATATTACTATAGTTAAAAGAGATAAAAGATTATAAGACTATAATAGAAGAAAGCTTAAAAAGAAGAATAATAGTTATAATTATACTATATATAGCTTTAACGTAAAAAGTCTTATATCTTAACTAGCTTACTTTGATAAGAGCTAATTATTATTATTTTTATTATTATTTATTTTAACGCTTATTCTTTTCTTTTTAATAGATTTATTATAATAGATTTATTATAATATATCTCTTATAATTAAAATTCGCTTAATTTTTATTATATTATATATTATCTAATATCGATAGCATTATAAAACGCTTTCTTATTATAAAGTATCGCGAGATATATAAAAATACACTTTTTATATTAACGAATTTCGATTAATAAAATTAACTCTTTTATATATATTTAGATTATTAAAATAAAGAAGAAAATCATCTTACAAATAATAGAAGCTTCGATATATATTTAAAGTCTTTTTATTAAAATTCTATTAGCGATAATATATTAGTCTTCTTCTCTCCTTCAATAACTTCTCTCTCTCTTTCTTTATTAACTTCTCTTCTCTCTCTCTTATTTTACTTCGCTTTTATAATTATTAAATATTAAAATTATATTATAACTTCTTACTCTTAACTCTTTAAACTTTCCTTTTTTAACTTTATTTACTTTTTAAAAAGTAGAGATAAATAATTTATTCGCTAGCGATAAGGCGATTAATTTATATAAGAGATATATATCGCTAATAAATAATAGATAAGACTCTTTCTTTCGTTGACTTCTCTCTCTCTTCTCTTATTTTACTTCGCTTTTATAGTTATTAAGCATTAAAATTCAAATTATAACTCTTTACTCTTAACTCTTTAAACTTTCTTTTTTTAACTTTATTTACTTTCTTAAAAGTAGAGATAAATAATTTATTCGCTAGCGATAAGGCGATTAATTTATATAAGAGATATATATCGCTAATAAATAATAGATAAGATAAAAGATAACGAATATTACTTCTATATTAAGAAGATAATTAATAATAAAAGATTATATATAATAATTTACTATTTTATATATAAGAAGTTTAAGATATTTTTTATATATTAAAAGATACTTAACTATAAAAGCTAATATCTCTTATTTATTTTATTATCTAATATATATTAAAATAGAGAAGATATAAGATCTAAAAGAAGTTTAAGAGATTAATATTTTAGAATAAATAATAATATTATTATTAAGAGTTTAAGATATTAAAAAAGAAATAAGAAAATAAATAAAAGAAGAAATAAGAGATCTAGAATTTAAATGAAATCTAGAGAATAAGGCGAAATTATATTTATACGCGGGCCTTAAATATAGATATAAAACTTCGACTTATTAAAGATAGATTATAAGTATAAATTATATTTAAAATAATAGCTTAATAATTAGCGAGTTATTTCGCTTTCTATATATAGAGTAAGATTAATTAAAATATAATAATATAATATAACTAAATATATTACTTTGTCTACTCTCTTAAAAGTAATATAAAATATTTAATTTAAGTTTTTATATATATAATTAATAAGATTAGCTCTTAATTAATTAAGATTTAATTAAGATATATTATTTTAGAAAGCTAACTATCGAGCTTTAAGAAATCTTTATCTATAAGATTTTAATATATATAAAAGATTATAACGCTTAATAATATTTTATAATTAGATTTATAGATATAGAGGCGCTAGCTTTTCTAATAATTCAAGATTAGAAAATAAATCTTAATAAATTAAGATCTAATTTTATTATAATATAAAGAAAAGAAATTATTATAATTAAAAGAGATAGAAGATTATAAAGACTATAATAGAAGAAAGCTTAAAGAAGAATAATAGTTATAATTATACTATATATAGCTTTACGCGTAAAAAGTCTTATATCTTAACTAGCTCGCTTAAATAAGAGCTAATTATTATTATTTTTATTATTATATCTTTTAACGCTTATTCTTTTTTTCTTAATAAATTTATTATAATAGATTTATTATATATCTTATACTCTCGCTATCGCTTATAATATATATCTTATAATTATTTTTAAATTATAAGATAATACTTAAGTATTAAAGATAATAACTTAAATTATTAATATATCTCGAAAGTTAACTCTATTATAATAATTATTATAATTAAATAATAATCAAGTTATTATAAATCTTAATAAGAAGATAACTATATATTCTATTAGCTCGATAAATTATAACTTAATATTATATATATTATTAGAAAATCTCTAATTATATAATTATTATTTAAGATTAAACTCTTATAAAGTTATATATTTATTATTACTCGCGATAAGATAATATAAAAAGCTATAGATTTATTATAATATACTTATTATAATATATTTATTATTTATCTCTACTTATAAAGCTAATATTAAAATTCGCTTAATTTTTATTATATTATATATTATTTAATATTAATAGCGCTATAAAACGCTTCTTAATATAAAAAATCGCGAGATATATAAGAATACGCTTTTTATATTAACGAATTTAGATTAATAAAATTAACTCTTTTATATATATTTAGATTATTAAAATAAAGAAGAAAATCGTCTAGCGAATAATAGAAGCTTCGATATATATTTAAAGTTTTTTTATTAAAATTCTATTAGTAATAATATAGATTAGTCTTCTCTCTCTTTCGATAACTTCTCTCTCTTCTTTCTTCGTTAACTTCTCTTTTCTCTCTTTTATCTTACTTTTTTAAAAGTAAAGCTTTCTTTATCTTAATTATTAAGTATTAAAATTAAATTATAACTCTTTACTCTTAACTCTATAAACGCTCTTTCTTTAACTTTATTTACTTTTCTTAAAAGTAGAGATAAATAATTTACTCGCTAGCGATAAGGCGATTAATTTATATAAGAGATATATATTATTAATAAATAATAGATAAGATAAAAGATAACGAATATTACTTCTATATTAAAAAGATAATTAATAATAAAAAATTATATATAATAATTTACTATTTTATATATAAGAAGTCTAGATATTTTTTTTATATTAAAAGATACTTAAGTATAAAAGCTAATATCTCTTATTTATTTTATTATTTAATATATATTAAAATAGAGAAGCTATAGACTTAAAAGAAATTAAAAAAATTAAGATTTTTAAATAAGTATTAATACTATCGCTAAGAGTCTTAGATATTAAAGAATAAATTAAAGAATAAATAAGAGAAGAAATAAGAGATCTAAGATTTTAACGAAATCTAAAAATAAGATAAAATTATAAATCTAGATTATTAAAATAAAGAAGAAAATCGCTCTAGCGAATAATAGAAGCTTTAATATATATTTAAAGTCTTTTTATTAAAATTCTATTAGTAATAATAGATTAGTCTTCTCTCTCTTCGATAACTTCTCTCTCTTTCTTTCTTTATCGACTTCTCTCTTTTACTTTTATCTTACTTTCTTAAAAATAAAGCTTTCTTTATCTTAATTATTAAGCGTTAAAATCGAATTATAACTCTTTACGCTAAACTCTTTAAACGCTCTTTTTTTAACTTTATTTACTTTCTTAAAAGTAGAGATAAATAATTTACTCGCTAGCGATAAGACGATTAATTAATATAAGAGATATATATTATTAATAAATAATAGATAAGATAGAAGATAGCGAATATTACTACTACGTCGAAAAGATAATTAATAATAAAAATTATATATAATAATTTACTATTTTACTTATAAGAAGTTTAAGTATTTTTTTTATATTAAAAGATACTTAAGTATAAAAGCTAATATCTCTTATCTATTTTATTATATAGTATATATTAAAATAAAGAAGCTATAGACTTAAAAGAATAAATTATCTTCGCTTCGCTCTCCGCTCTACTCTTTATAAGTTTAATTACTTAATTTATTTATATATATCGCCGCGACGATACTCTACTTATTTATTTACTTATATATATTATTATAATAACTCTTATAAGTCTAATTATTTAAAAAATAAAGAGAAGATTATAATATTTAATTAAAGTAATAAACTAATTAGCGAGACTACGATATTTTCTCTTAATACGTTATATTATTAATTTCGGCGAGTATTATAGTAATTATCTCGAGAATTATATATTATAAGAAAATTTCTATATAAGTATTACGCGTTTATTAAGATATATAATATTTTTAAATATTAATATCGCTACTATAGCTAACTTAGCTAAGTTTTTTAATAAAATAAAATTAAAAGTTTACTTTTTAATTACTATACTATAGCTTCTAATTTAATAAAGATCTATTTAACTATTTATTCGACTTTTATTAAGAGTTTTAAAAAGACTATATTACGTAGTTACGTATTTTTATTAAGAATTATATATATATAGAGTATAAATATTATATATCGAGCGATATATTAAAAAATTAAGTATTAATAGAATTTTCTATTTAGATTTATCTTAAGATCGATAAGACTAAGTTAAGACTATATATAAAAGACTATAACGCTTAATAATATTATATATTAAATTAATATAACGCTAAGATTTAGTATATATAACTAGTAAATATAAAAGAAAGTATATTATAACTTATATAAAGAAGAATAGATTTTAGTATTTAATAATATAAGATTTATATAATATTAAATTTCGATACGTATATAAACGAATATATAACGCTAAATTTCGACGTATATAAACGAATATATAACGCTAAATTTCGGCGTATATAAACGAATATATAACGCTAAATTTCGGCGTATATAAACGAATATATAACGCTAAATTTTATAACGTATTAACGCTAAATTTTGAGTATATAAACGAATATATAACGCTAAATTTCGGCGTATATAAAAATAAATATATAACGCTAAATTTCGGCGTATATAAACGAATATATAACGCTAAATTTCGACGTATATAAACGAATATATAACGCTAAATTTCGACGTATATAAACGAATATATAACGCTAAATTTTCAGCGTATATAAACGAATATATAACGCTAAATTCTAGCGTATATAAACGAATATATAACGCTTTTAAATTTGACGTATATAAACGAATATATAACGCTAAATTTCGGCGTATATAAACGAATATATAACGCTAAATTTTAGCGTTATATAAACGAATATATAACGCTAAATTTTAGCGTATATAAACGAATATATAACGCTAAATTTCTGGCGTATATAAACGAAATATCTATAGTAAACGTATTTTTTTATAAAGATAAATCGCGTATATAAACGAATATATAACGCTAAATTTTAACGTACTATAAACGAATATATAACGCTAAATATTCTATATAAGCGTATATAAACGAATATATAACGCTAAATTTGCGTATATAAACGAATATATAACGTTAAATTTTAGCTTATATAAACGAAAATATTATAGTAATCTTTTTTTTTTTATAAAGACTAATCTTAAATTCGAAATGCTTCTTATATACAATACGCCAAACGCTATTCTATTTATAACGCGTTAATAAACTCTAATATTTTATATATATTATTCTATTTTAACTCGTTATTTATATTTATTTTTAGATTTAATTCTATATCGATATAACTATTAATATACTTTAACTTCTATATTATTAAAATTCTTATTAATATAGAGTTATCTTTTATATTATTATTTTTTAACCTTTATTTAATTATTAATATCTTTTCTTCTATTAAATCTCTTTAAATTAAAACTTCTATACTCGCGTATATAATTACTTATTTATTTATATTCTTATTTACTTACTTTTTTACTATCTTTAATTTTTTAAAATATTAAAAGAATATTTATTTAAAATATATTATTAATAATAATCGTCTTAAGATATAATAAATATAAATAAAACTTAAATATTAACTTATAAATAATTTAAAGAAAACTTATACTATTTATATAAATTTAAATTATAAAGAGAGTTTAATAATATAAAGAATAGAAGAAGAATAAAACTAAAGACTCTTATTATTTTAAAACTATCTCTCTTTAAGAGATTTAAGAGAATATACGATATTATCTATAAATAATATTTAACTTTTAAATATAAGTTAACTTAAGCTATACGAATTAATAAAATTAAAGACTCTTATTATTTTAAATCTATCTCTCTTTAAGAGATTTAAGAGAATATACGATATTATCTATAAATAATATTTAACTTTTAAATATAAGTTAACTTAAGCTATACGAATTAATTCTATAAAAACTTATTTATTTAATATATATATATAAGATTTATAGAGATTAATTATATATTATCTATAGATAATATAATTAGTAATTTATAATAGTAAGTAATTTATAATTTAGCGTATCTACGATTCTATATTAACTTATCTTCGAAGAATATTCTTTCTTTTTATATCTTTCTTTTACTATACTTTATCTAAGATAATTTTTTAAGAGATAAAGAAGAGTAAAATCTAAGTTAATTAGCTATTTAAATACTCGATAATATTTAAATAACTTAATAAGGTCGAATAAATTAATAACTTAATAGATCTAATTTTTATCGATATAGTTAACTAATAATAAATAGATTAAGCTATTATTTCGATCGCTCGCTCAAATATATAAGTTATCGATAGAATACTAGATCTACTAGCGATTATTTAGACGATATTTAAAGCTAAGTCTTTAAAGAATCTAAATAATATATTAAGTTTCTAAAGTTTAATTACTTATATATTTTAGAAGTTAACTACTTAATAAATCTTTTTACTTATCAAGTTATCGCTAAATCTATTAACGTCTCTATAATATTAAGTAACTTACTTCTAAGACTTATAAGTAAAAAGTATTTGAATATAGTCTAATCTTAATACTAGATATTCGCTTTTTAAATTATAAGATAATTAATAATCGCGTTAAAGCTTAAATTAACTACGAGCTAAATCTTAACTCGAGAATTATTTATTATCTATATCTCTTTCTAATTCTAAAATAAACGATTAAGATAAACGATAGCGCTCTATCTTTATAATATTTAAAGAGTCACAATATAATATAAATAACTAGAGATAACTAAATATTAAGAGATTACGCTATTAAACTCGACGTTTATATAAAGTAATTACTCGTCTTAATTAATAATAATATATTTTATAAGAATAAGTATAAGAATAATAGTAGTAATAATAGTAATAATACGATTAATTAAGATAAAGTAGAAGTAAAAGAGAGTAAATAATAAACTCGAGATTTTATATAAAAAGAAATATTATAAAGAATATCTTAGTAAAGAAGCGTTAATATTATAAAAGATTAGTAATAGATAGAGAGTTAATAGAGATACTAGTTAGCTAAAACAATATATTCTATTCTACTATAATAAAATAATCTATTCTCGCTCTTAAAGTTATTATTTTATCTCTTATTACTATTCGCGAATCTTATTTATTTAATTATATTATCTCGAATATTTATAATATTATTTAAAGCTTCTACTATAGCGTAATATACTTTTTAATATTAATCTTTCTTTAATTCTATTATTTAACGATATTAGTCTTTTTCTAGTAATTCATTATTTTTTAATATATAAAGTATTTTTAAGCTTCTCTATAGCGTAATACGCTTTTTAATATTAATCTTTCTTTAACTCTATTATTTAACGATATTAGTCTTTTTCTAGTAATTCGAGTTACTTTCTTAATATATAAAGTATTCTTATACTTTCGATAAGCTAGCTTTAATAGCTCTATTTATTATCGACAATATTTTTTTCGAGAATACTTTATCTCTTAAGTCTTAACGATCGAAGAAATTAGACTTAGTTATTACGCTCTTTATAAATAATAGCTTAAGACGATAGAAAAAGAATAAAGCTATTAAATTCGATATATACTATTACTTTTTTAATAACTTATAAAGAGATTTACTCGAAGATTTAATTTATAAATAAGTAATCTAAAGACGCTTAATATCGATTATAAGGCGAATATTATCTATAGATAATAATACTTATTAGATATCGTATTTACGCTATTAAATTTATTTTCGTAGCTCGCTAGCTCGAGATTATCTCTTTTTTGATTAAATAATTAATTTAAAGATACTTAATATCGATTAGAAGACGAATATTATCTATAGATAATAATACTTATTAATATCGTATCTACGCTATTAAATTTATTTTCGTAGCTCGCTAGCTTTCGATTATCTCTTTTTCGATTAAATAATTAATTTAAAGATACTTAATATCGATTAGAAGACGAATATTATCTATAGATAATAATACTTATTAATATCGTATCTACGCTATTAAATTTATTTTCGTAGCTCGCTAACTTTCGATTATCTCTTTTTCGATTAAATAAGTAATCTAAAGATACTTAATATTAAAGGCGAGCGTTTTAGATCTCTTATACTTAGTCGTTAGCGTTTAGGATAGACTTCTTATACTTAGTTATTGTTAGCGATAGATCTCTTATACTTAGTCGTTAGCGTTAGCGATAGATCTCTTATACTTAATCGTTAGCGACGACTAACTCGACTCTATTATTAAGACTCTTTATTAATAATCTACTTTATCTATCTCTAGAAGAGCGTTTTAGATCTCTTATACTTAATTGTTAGCGTTAGCGATAGATCTTTTATACTTAATCGTTAGCGGCGACTTAACTTAACTCTATTATTAAGCTCTTTATTAATAACTTACTTTATCTATCTCTAGAAGAGCGTTTTAGATTTCTTATACTTAATTCGTTAGCGTTAATTAACTTAACTCTATTATTAAACTCTTAATAGATTTCTTTTAAAAGTCTATAGCGTAGATAAGAAAGATAATAGTTATATATATATAACGCTTTATCGCTAGATAAGAGATATAAGATATTAGAGTTAAGTAGAACAATTATAATCTATATAATATAAGAATAAGTTATAAATAGAATTAGCGAATACGTTATAAATTAAATTAATAATTATCGCGATAATTATATACTAATAAGAAGATAAGCTATTATAAAAAGAAAAGAATAATAATTAATTAAGAATAATATAGTATTAAAGTAGCTAATAAATCTATCGAAAGATCTATCTAAGAATTAATTAAAGGTTATTCTTATATTATAGAAGACGCTTATTATATTAATCTTAATCTAGATTATAAAAATTATATTAATAAAGTCGAAGGCGTAGTATAATCTCTACTAAAAAGAATCGCTTATAAAATATTCGCTAATTATTATATATTCTAAAGATACTTTATTATAGATATTTTAGTATTTAAACTATTTAAATAAAGATAATAAGTAGTTAATAGATAGATATTATTTGTAGATAATATAATTCTCTTACTTATATTAAACGTATATACTTTAAAAAAAAAAAGAAGAAGAAGAAAAAAAGCTTTATAACCCTTAAGTCTTTAAGAATAATTACCTCTCTTATTATTCTTATCGCGACTCTTAATTATCTCGTCGCTCTAGTTAATTAATCTTATACTTTAACGAGTTTTCTTAGAAGATTAAAAATCGAGATTCGAGATTCGAGATCGAGATCTAAAGTAAAGTTAGCGTCTTTTTCGCTTTTCGAACTTCTTATCTAATAACTTAATCTTATTCTATTTAAAAGTCGCGAGCTTAAACTTAATCGCTCTTTAATACTACTAGCTTTCTAATCTTAGCGTTTATTAATCTTTATATAAGAGATCTTATTAAAAGATAGTAAATATAAGAAAGATATAGGCGAGAGCTCTTCTAATAATTTATTATCGAAGAAATCTTAATTTAAAGAAAAGATCTCTAAGACTAAGTATTTTTTAAAGATAACGCTTATAAAAGGCGTAGATATAAGTACTAGCTAGAGGATCTATTAATATTAATAATACAATAATTATTTATAGCGTTATCTCCGTCAAACTCGAAGACTTCTTTTTTTATACTCGCGTTTTTTTTCTTAGCTAATTTAATTAATATATTTATATATTAATTAATAAAGTAGATAGCGAATATTATCTATAGATAATATTAATAAGAGTTTATTAGAACGAGATTAAGATCGTAATTAGACGTTCTTCGATAGTTACTATTTCTCTCTAAACGTCTACTTATCTAATAAATTATTCTTCGCGATTAGATTATATATATTAGTCTATTAATCTTATTATAAACGCTATTTAAATATAATTCGATAGTCTTCTATATAGACTTTATTTATAAGCTTATTTCGAACTTCGTTATTATTAAGCTTCGAATATCGCGTTAAGCGCGCCTTAACTTCTATATTAATAAAATTCTTATTAATATAAGCGAGCGATAATATTAATTATCTTATACGTCGTTATAGTCTATAGAACTTAATTATAGAAATAATCGTTAATAAGAATAAAGATATTATAGACGTTTTTCTATCTAATTTAAATAATACATATATCGATCTATAGAGTCGACTATACGTTTAATAATATATTTATAAAGATTATATTTAAGTAGTTCTTTTATAGATTAATTCGAGATAGCGCTAATCTTAACGCTAATAACTAGAACTTATATAAGATAACTCTTATTATTAAACTAATAAATCGTCGTCTCTTGATTTCTAAGTTCTATACTTCATATAAATACTAATAATATTAAACTCTAGAATTATTAAAAGAATCTTTACTAGTTATATCGTAAAGGGCTAATTATAGAAAATAATAATCTTTTAATTATTCTTATTATAGATCTAATAAATAAGATTAACAATATAAAATAGTTTAATCGAGTTATATATAAGATAGTAAGCTATATTAATATAATCGCGATAAATAAATATATCTAAGATTAATCTTAATTATATTAAAGAAGTAGATAGCGTCGTAATCTTTATACTTATAATAAAATTTCTCGATAATAATAAGTCTATTCTCGTTAAAAGAGATAGAGAATAAGATTATTACTTATAACTCTTAGATATAACTTATAATAAAACGTTATATTTCTTAAGTCTATTTCTTTTGCCTTATTAAATTCTAGATTAAGAAATTAAGTATATATTAAGTAAAGCTAAATATACTTCTATAACTTATATCTACTCTATTAAAGTTTAATCGTAAATTAATATATCAAGAAAATCTTCATATTAATTCGATAAGAGCTCTTATTAAAAATATTATTAATTTAACTCGCGACGATACACTTTAGCTAAATAAGATAAAGAATTAATAAAATAAAGAGGTTAACGAAGAAAGTTAAAAGAAAATTAAGCTCTTTATCTAAGATAATCTAGAATTTAAAGATCTTAGAGTTAATAAGTTAGATAAACTTATTAATATTATTTATAGATAATATCTAATTATAGATATTAGATTTAATAAAGACGTAGTTATTAATATTAACGAACTTCGAATTAAGAGTAATTTAGTCTTTATTTTAAAAGAGCGATAAAAGATTAATTAAGTCTAGCGGGCGATTAATTATAAGAGTTATTATTAGTAGAATATAATATATAATATATAGATTTATAATCGACTTATACGTAATCGTAAATAGAGCTCTTTAGCTTTTAGACTTTATCTTTTATAATTATCGCGAATATATTTAAATAGAATAAATAAATAAGATTAAGCTCGTCTTCGTTTATATTAATCTCATTATTATTAATTATATTATTATCTTTATAATTAATCTTCAATAATATCGCGAGTTATATCTTTTACTTTAAGAGCTTAAGACGCGTAGCTCTAATATCTTTATTTTAATATATTAATTAAGCGAATTTAAGTAATATAGCTACTTAGAATAATAATAAGTAAAGCGCTAAGATTATTAAATAAAGAATTAAGATATATTAGAAGATTAATAATAGAGATATTCTAAGATCTAGACTTAATAATAAATATTACTTTTCTCGATAGAGCTATAGAATTACTTTATCGTTAACTTAAGAAAATAAAAGGCGCTTCTTATTCTTTTAGATACTTAATCTTCTATAAGAGTTCGAGAATAAGCGTAATCTTATATTTTCGATCGACGATATATATAAATAGTTTCTAAGTCTTACTTAGCTTAGATATTAAAAGATCTATCTTTTATATATATAACTTTTTATTAAATTAAGTCGAGGTATCTAAATAAGAAAGTATCTTACTTAGTTAAATCGTTACGTATTTTCTTATTCTAGTTATTCTTACTATAGTCTTTCTTATTATAATCTTTATTATTATTATTAATATCTTTTTTATTATAAATAGCTTTTAATAGCGAATTTAACTAGAATAATAATAGGTCGATATTATTTATAGATAATATTAAAGACTAATATCTTATATAAATAATAAGAAATACTAATACGATAATAGTCTTATCTAGATCTATTTTATCGCTTAGAATATCTTTTTAAAGAAGCGAGTTATAGATAATAAGAAGCTAGATAATAGTCTATATCTAATATAATAGAAGAAGTAATATAAATTAGAGTTTATCGATAATAGTCGAGATAAACTCGAGAAATAACTTAAGGGAATTTATATTTAGAAGTATATACGCGTCGATATAGCTAGGCGAGACGATATTAAAAGAATTAATACGATTTTAAAACTTCTAGAATTCTTTATAAGCGATATCTAAAATATTATTTGTTAATTTAAGTGACTCTCCCTCGCTAATAGTCTAATTTAAGAGATTCTATTAAAGATTCTAATCTATTAATACTTAATTATTAAACTTAATCGCTTATATCGCTAGATTCTTAATTAATTTCATAAAAGAAATAATAATAATATTATTCTCTAGCGTAGAATAGAGAATATAAATCTTACTATCGATCTAGGTATATATGATCTTCTATTATTTTATATCGATAATTTCGCGATCTTATAAATATTACTTCTATATCTAGATTATATCTTCGATATTCTTAAATAATAGCTTTTTAAGACGATTATTAAAAACGTTATTCTTTTTTAATTTAGTCTCTTATTTTATAATTTAACAATTTAATAGACGAGTTAAGTCGTCTATATATCGCCTTCTATTCTTCTTAACGAAACAAATAATATCTTTATTTATATCGACGTCTTCGAGAGTCTAGATCTTCTTCTTAATATTATTTATAAATAATATTATTATATCGTCTATTCGTTAATTTAACCTCTTTCGAATTATAGAAACTAACGATCTATATAAAATTTATTTATATCTTAAATATATCTTTATATTAATTAGCCCCCCTTCGCGCCTCTATTATCTTTCGCTAGAATTATTATAAGAAGTATATACGCTCTATATTAGTCTTCGACGTAAAATTAATAAACTAGCTCGATATCGAGCTATTCGTATTTAAGAATAATATATGAATTATATTTAAGAATAAGTTTTATCGTTATTAATTAGAAGTAGATATCGCGAAGATTATTATTATAGAAGATAGATAAAGAAAGAGAGATTAGACTTATTTAAGAGAAATTCTCATCGCGTAAGACGATAAAGATATTCGCTTAGGCGTATAAAGTATTCTTCTTCTTTTCTTTTATATTAAATCCTTTCTCTCTAGCCTTTTATTATATTATTAAAATTTTCTTATTAACTTTATTATCTATAAAGATAATAAGATCTAAACTTAATTTTAGTCTAAGATATTCTAATAGTAATCGCTCGCTAATAAAAAGCTTATTAATATTTAAAATAAAGATATCTTACGAGTTCTTACTAGCTACGAACTATTATTTCTAATAAACTTACTCTAGCGTTTTCTCTATTATCTTCTTTAAACGACTTATAAATTTAGACTTAAAAGACTTAAAGGGCTTTATTAATATAATAAGAGCCGAGGTTTTCTTTACTTTATCTTTAATATTTAGAATATCTTTTCTCGCTATATTTTTAGCGAATTAGGTGAATTAAATACGCTTTTGAGTAATAGAGAGTCTTTAAAGATATAAAAAAAGGCGTTAAGCGATTAAAGAATTAAGAAAGATAGATTATATAGTATATAATCTAAAGATAAATAAAAGAAGCGAGAGTCTTAAAGAGAATTAATATTAAGATTAATAATTAGATAGAGAAAGTAAAAGTAATATATAATAAAGTAAGATAGAAGATAAAGAATAATAATAAATATTATCTATAAATAAGATCGCGTTAACTTAAATTTTCGCTCGAATTTAATAACTAAGTATAAACTTATCTAAACTTAAGCTTCTATTATATAGATTTTAATTAAAAATATAAAGTATAGAAGTAGAATATAAAATTAAATATATAGTAAATATATAGAAGTAATAGAAGTAAGAGAAGATAATTATAATAATTATAATTAAAAGAAAGAAGAATAATAATTATTATAATAAAGTAAAAGAAAGATAAGTAATAATATAAGAAATCGTATTAATATAGATAGCTCTAAGTCTTAACGCGACTCTTATCTATAGATAATATTTATATAAAATTAAGCTATAAAGAGAGTTAAGTAAATATAAAGAATAGAAGAGTAATTAGATTAAATACGATAATAACTTATATTAGTTAATTCTTATTAGCTATTTATATTATATATATTATCTAAAACTAATATATATAAAAGCTTCGTTATAGAAAATTCTAAATAAATATATAAGAAGAGATTATTAAATAGAGAGATAAGAATAGTAATAAGTAAAAAGGTCTTTAAGGCTATTACTAGTTAGCGTATTATCGTATATACTATTTATAGATAATATCTATAAACTCTATATATAATAATATATTAAATAAATAATTATTAATAAGTATAAGATCTTAGATAATAGCGATATTAACGCGTAATAGAGATTATTATAATAGACTTAAATACGCGATAAAGTCGACTAAGAAGCTTAATATTAACTATTATTATTTATTACTTTAATTTATAGATATAGATAATATCATTAATCGAGTAGATTAGAGTAAGATTAAATACTCGAATTATTTATTAAGAAAATTATAGACTCTAGATTATCGATAATAGAACTCTTATCTCTTATCTAATAATTTAATATTACTATTATTTAGCTACTATCTACTTTAAATTCTATCTTTTAACTCTATTTTAAAGTTAATTAATAGATATAATTTTACGTTAAGAGTAATATCGACGAGATTCTTAAGATAAAAAATTCGATAAGATATCGACTATTAAGATATAAAGCTACTTATAAGATACTATATCTCGAAGTATTTTTTAAATATTCTTAATAAAAATCTTACTTTTAATAAAGAAATACTTAATTATCTTCGTTAAATCTTCTTAATTAAACGCGAAAGTAGCGAGATATTAGTTAATCTTCTTTAGAGAATTAAGCTTATAAATATTCTACTAAATCTTCTAGCTATACCTCTTATTAACTTTATATTAAATTAATAACTTATTTAGATTATATTAGAGAAATAATTAATAGTCGCTATAAGACGTAATAGCTTATTCGATATAGAAATTAGCTTATAACATTTAAGTATATCTTCTATAATACTATTTCGTATAGTTAATATATTAATATTCGAAAGATCGCGATATTCTATCGTCGAGTTAATAAGCCGAGATCGTTATATACAAATAAACCTTTAATATAATTAATTTAAAGTTCGAAATTCTAATACTTATAAAAGATATTATCTTTCTAATTAAAGGGTTAAGCGACTTAAGCGTCGGCGATATAAGATTAAATATTAATTATACGCTAAATTATAGCGTAATTAAGATTATAAAGACTCTTAACTTTATTTATAATTAATAATTTTAATAATTATTTCTTTGTCTTAACGACGCTATTAGAGAAATTCATAATACTTATATAATCTCGCGATTAAGATTTTAAAAATATATTTAATATAGAATTATAAGATAAGTTTAGTATTTAGATTAAATAACGAGTACGTAATATCGATAGCCGCTCGCCTTTTCTTATTATTCTCTTAATTAAATATATTATAATCGTAATAAAAGTTAATATTTATATATCTTTCTCGAAATATAACTTAAATATTCTTCTATTCGATTAAAATAAATAAAATATTTCAAATATAATAAAAGAATTTATAAAATATATTATTAGCTAATTAAAGCTAATTTAGAAAGACGCGATTAAAAGATAAATAATATCTTCTTATAGAAACTAATCTACTTAAAGTTATATAGTTCTTATATCGCTTAATTACTTACTTAAAATCGAGATTAATAAGATTATATTAATTAGACTCTAAGTTATCTAAAAGACTATTATTAGAAATCTTATCGTTATTATAACGAAGCGCTTAGCGTTAAAGCCGCTCTTATTAATATTTATAACTTTTTATTTTTTTTAATATTAACTTAGATCGTTATAATAATATAACTTCTTTTATAGTTAGTATAAGAATATAATAATAAGCGCTAATCGTAATCTCGTAAAGACGCTATTAGAGTTTTCGAAGTAATAAAACAATTATTTAACTCGAGGCGAGCCCTAATTAGTCGATACTTTTAGATATACTATTTATCTATTTAGATAGACTAATATAAACTTATTAATCTCTTTAATTAAAAGTATCTTAATAAGAGCGATAAGAGTCTTTGATAATTAAGACTCTCATCTAATTATCTATAGATAAATAGCTATCGATATTATCTATAGATAATATCGAACTACTAAGTTTCTAGATACTCGATAAAGAAGCGATAGTCTATACGATAATAATCGAGTAATCATCAATATTAAATTCGTAATATATAAAGAATAGCTATATCTTATACGATATTTCGATTATATATCGAATAAGAACTTTATCTTTATCGAATCTTTTAATATCGATAGCGACTCTTTACTTACTCTTTTTATATTCTTTAACTATATTAAATCGTTTTAGATAAAATTCTCGAGTATTAACTATAGTTCGACTATATCGATTTACTTTCGAAGTATTTATCAATATAGAGATTAAGAGAACTCTAAGCCTTTAAAGTCGTTATTATTAAATATGAAATAATTTTTAAATAATATAGTGAATAGATCTTTATTACTATTATAGGCCTTATTATAAATAAGATTTTCTTCGCTTTATAATAGATTACTTAAATCTAATTTAATAAAGATTAAACTCATATCGCGCGTTAGTATAAAAGAATATTATAAGACTATAAGATAATATACGGCCTATCGAGAATTATAGAACTCTTATATCTATTACTTAAGATAGTATATCTTTTATAATAATATAATATCGTCGATAGCGAGAATATCTTTAACTTCGATATTAAGTTACGCGTCGCCTTAACTTAAATAACTCTTACTATAAATATTATAGTAGAATTTTATAAGCTTAAGAAAGTTATACTTTATTAGAGCGAGGCTATTATATTAAATTAAGCCTCTTAAGATTATAGACTATAACGATTAATACTAAGACTCGCAAACTTAGAGTATTTATTACTCTTATAAAGTATATACTTTTAGAACTATTTTAGTAGACTAATAGATAGTGAATAATTAATATTAATCGAATAACTAGCGCTATTAATACTCTACTCTTTCTTAATATATATCTTATAATTTATATTAGTATAGCTTCTCGACTAGTACTATTATATATAATAATTATAGATATTTCTAAGCGTAAATCGAATAATATTATTAATTTATCTATCTTACTCGTTATTACTTAGATATATAACATCGAAGTTAACTATTAAAAGATAAGAGAAGAAAATATAAATAGTAGTCTTTTAAGTCGTCGTCGGCGACGTTATAGTCTAAGCGAAGTTATTTTATCTTATATAGTTTTAAGTTATAAATAATTATTTATTAATTCTAGAGTAATTCATTATAGAAATAATAATTAAAGTATAAAGTAAAATCTATATCGATAAATAGCTAGGCTCGAAATATCAAATATTATACTATCGATATCTTAAAAGCGCTAAAATATAAGATCTTTCTCTCGAGTCTAGCGTAAAAAGCGCTTCTTCGATCTATTAAAATTAATAATAGCTAAGATTTTTATTATTTATAAGAAGAGCTTTTTAATTAATAGCCTTAAAATCGTTTCGCTACTTTATCTCGCTTTACGATCTTATTCTAATATAAGAGACGTAAAGCGTTATTAAAGAAGAACTCTATAAGAAGATACTAATTTTAGTAAGTCGATTATTTCGCGAAGAAAAAGAGTATCTTCGAAGAATAATATCGAGATTACCCGCTATTTAACGTTAGTTAGATTTTTAAGAGAAGATTTAATAATAATATATTATAGATATAGTAAGTCTTTTAGCTAGCTCTAAGAACCTCTATAGCGTTATTATATAAGTCGATAAGAGAATAATACCTTCGAATATAGTTTCTAATCTTCTAGATTTATTTATAAAAATTAAAAGATAACCGCGTCGCTCTAGTCTAGAGCTAAAATTATATATATTTTTTAATCTATAACTATACTTATCTAAATATTTTAAGAAGAGATTAACTATTAAAAGATTAGAAGTTTAATTGAGATTAATTAGATTAGACTTAACTTCGCTTAATATTAAAAGCCTCTTAGATTATAAAGAAAGAGAGGTTATATAAAGGTATTTAAAATCTTTATAAAGAAAGAAAGAGTTATATTAAAGAGAGTATATATAAAAAACTCTTAGATTAAGAAGAAAAGAGAGAGTTATATCGAAAGAAAGTATAGATAAAGAACTCTTAGATTAAGAAGAAAGAGAGAGTTATATCGAAAAGAGTGAAGATAAAGAACTCTTAGATTAAGAAGAAAGAGAGGGTTATAGAGAAGAGAGCGAAGATAAAGAACTCTTAGATTAAGAAGAAAGGGAGGGTTATAAGAGAAGAGAGCGAACTTAAGAGTCTCTCTATAAATATATAAATATTTAATTATAACGATAAATATAGAAAACTCTATCGCTTCAATCTCGATTATAGATATATATTTATAGCTAAAATATTTATAATCTTAGTAAGATTCTAAATAAATAGAATAATACGAGTTTATCTACTTAGTCTACGCGGTTTACTAGAACTTAAAAGAGCTTCTTTAAATAGTAATCTAGTTAAAGATCGAGTAATTATATTACTCTTACTTTAAGATCTAATTAAAAGATTAAATATAGTCGAGAGGGGGAATTATTATCGCTATAATCTTATTTTAATTAAAATAATATCGCTATTCTCCTCTAACTCTCTTAATAAGCTAAAACCCTCTATAATATTAATAAGCTAATTATTTTTTATTTAAGTTATCTCTTATTACTTAGCTATAACTCTAAAGAGTAAAGAACTCGCGAGATTTAAGAATTACGATAAAATAGTTATATCTACTTATGGGAATTAAACTTTATATTTAATTTAATATCTAGCTCGAAGTCTAGTTATAGCCTCGCGAGCGGAAGGCGCGTTTTTCTTCTAAGAGTCTTTTTAGAACGAGTTATTATAACGAAAGAAAAGAGAGTAAAGAAAGAAAGACTATATTCTTATAAGAGATAAGATTAGATTAAATATATAGTAAGCGCGTAGTAAATATAAGTTAAAGGTGAAATTCTATATTAAAGTAGTTAGAGATAAAGTAAAAGAGAATTTATTTTTTATTTAGATAAATATTATCTATAGATAATAATAACTTATTAACGATATTTAATTAAATAAATTATATATAATAATAGTAGCGTAAAGCTAAATTTAATTAAATATATTATTTATGATAATAGGCGTAATATTAATTTTTAAGTAGAGTAAAGCTAAATTTAATTAAGTATATTACTTATAATAACGCGCGATATTAAAATATTTAGCTTCGCGCGTTATAATATATAAAAGTTATTATTAAATAAAATATATTAAAGTAGATATAGCCTATAGATTTTAGCGTCGCGATTATAGATTATTAAAAGATTTTAAATAAAGTAATATATAAAGAAGAAAGTAGACTAGATAATTAAAAATCGAGAACGCTATTAGATTTAGCGTATCCGCTTTTATAATCTTAGATCTTAATATTATTATAAAAAGGCGCAAAATAATAAAATGAAAATCTGAAAGATAAAATTATATATTTTATTTTTTTATTAGACTATTAAGTTTAAGAATATTAATTAATAATATTTAAACTTTTTAAAATTATTTATTAATCTTAGATTATAGATTAAAAGTTAATAAAAAAAAAATAAAAAAAAAATAAAAATAATTTTTTTTAAAAAAAAATTAAAATAATTTTTAAAATTAAAAAAAAAAAAAAAAAAAAAATTTTAAAAATTTTAAAATAAAAAAAAAAAAAAAAAAAAAATAAATAAAAAAAAAAAAAAAAAAAAAAAAAAAAAAAAAAAAAAAATTTTAAAAAAAAAAAAAAAATAAAAAAAAAAAAAAAAAAAAAAAAAAAAAAAAAAAAATTAGTAAAAAAATACGCTTTATAAACTTAATAATAAATATTTCTTAATTTATAATATCGCGAAAGCTAATTTAAAATAAATTTTATATTATTAATTAATTAGATAATACGCTAGTAAGAGATTTAAGCTAGTTTAAAGATAGCTTAATAGTATAAAATAATATAATTATTATATAATTATTAGAATAATAAAACTTTATAAAACTTTTAAATATAATAATATATTTTTATTTAAGATCGATTTTTATAATAATTTAATATATATATAATTTAAGATATAAATACGCTCTATAAAGTATTTATATTTATATTTATTATTAATCTATTTCTATTATTATCTCTTAATCTTAATAGATTCTATATCTCTCTTATACTAACTTTATTATTTTTATTTAAGTCTATATCGATCTCTAAATCTTTTATAACGATTAATTAATCGTTAATACTCTCTATTTTATATTTATTAAGATTTTCATTAAATCTTAATATTCTCTTTAGATTAGAATCGCGATTAAAAGTCTTATTTTAAAGAATTTCTCTAACTTCTTTATCTATAATTACGATTAGATTAAATAAAGATTTTATATTTATAATAATTATCTATCTTAATTAAACTATTAATAATAATATTAAAATAAATAAATAAGTTATTTATATCGTTTAAAATCTAATTACTTATTTAAGAATTTATATAAAAGAGTAATTAGCTAAAGAAGAGTATATTAGCGAATAAGATCGTTAGCTTATAGTATACTAATTAATTTAAAATAAAAGAGAATTATCTAGAAAGCGAATAATATTTCTTCGAGATATATTATTTATTATAAAGATTAAATTGCTATAAATAAGTAGATAGTAAGAGTTATAAAATAAGACTATTCTAGCGAAATTATTATTCTTATATACTTTATTTATTTATTTATTCTAAATAATACGAAAGATTCTATATTCTACTTTTTAAGTATTTTATAATATTTATAGCGAATATTAAATAATATATAAGAAAAATAATAATTACTCGTTAATACTTTACTAGTATTAATTTTTAGCGATATTTATTAATCTTAATTATTTTAAATCTTATCTATAAGCTATTATATACTATTATCTTAGATATTAAATTCTTATATTAATTAATATTAAAGAAAGTATATTTAAAGACTAGCTAATAAGATTTAATAATATTCTTTATACTATCTATTACTCTTATATCTTAATATCTATTAAGATTAACTATAATTATATTAAATAAAAATAATTCGATTATAATAGATAAATTCGAAATTAAGATTTCTCTCTCGAGAAAATCTATAGTTTAATAGATATCTTTATTCTTAAAATAAGTTATTCGCGAAGATAAACTTAATAGAGAGTATAATATATAAATAATTATATTATTAAAGTTAATTGAGATCTATTATAAGACTATAAAAAATAATAAATATAATCTAGACTTTATTATCGTTATTAATTCTAACTTTTAATTATTTAATATATCTTATAATATAAATAAACTCGATAGAGATATAATTAAAAATTTTATTATTTTAAAAGATTATTATAATAAGAAAAGCTAATTTATATAAGATAAACTTTTTATAAGATTTAAACGATCGAGGGTAATTATAATAATAATAAACTTTCTTATTAATATTAAAGAGAATTTATAGAATTTTTAGATATCTTTTTTATAATATAATAAATTATAATATAGTAAATTATAATATAGTAAATTATAAATTTATAATAAAAAGAAGAATAAGAGATAGAAGATAAAGAATCTATTCTTTAACTAAGTGCGGGTATATTAGAAATAAAGTAAAAATAATATAATCTTAATTATTATAATAGATTAATAAGAGTTTATAGTATAAGAAATATAGAAGCTATATTTAAAAATAATTAATTAAGAAAAAGAATATAGATAAGTAAAAAAAAAGTTAATTACTTAAAGGCGAGATAGAGATAGAATAACGAATATATTAACGAAGATAACTAATTTAATTAATAATTAAATTATATATTTCTATTAAGTATTTAAAAGATTAGATATTAATCGATTATATAATCTAATAAGATAGATCTAATTATATTTAAAGAAGAAAAAAATATTAAAATATTATTTATTAATAATATAGCTCTTATTAAAGAGTCGATAACGATTATTAGAGAAGTAAATTAAGTCTTTATAATAATAATATTAAATATATATTAAGAAACTAAATACTATTTTTAAGTAATACTTATTTAATATAAAGTAATATTAGAAATATAAGAAGATATTATAAGATATCGAAATTCTTAGTTTTAATATATATAAGTAAATACGAGTCTTAGATCTAACGATCTCTTAAGAATATAGAGTTATAATTTTTATTAAAGTCTATTATCTTTATATAATATAAAGCTTTAATATCGAGTAGATAATAATAAAAGAGAAAGATATTATTAATAGCGATTTACGCTAAGTTTAAAATAAGTTATAAAACTCGATTATAATAAGTAAGATCTATTTTATCTTATAGAATATATTTACGCTTAATATCTTTATTCTTTTATTAAAATAAATTCTTAACTAATAGATATCTTTTCTATAGACTTTTATAAATCTATCTTTTTATTATTTATATTAAAATATAATAATAGCTTTTAAAGCTTAATATAGTTAAAAATAAGTCTTATAAAAATAACGTATCGTATTATCTCTAGTATTTTAGAGATTATAATATTATATTATAATATTCTTAAACTTATATTAAACTTCTTAATCGAAGATTAAAATATTTAATTTTTAAAGATAAAGATCTCGAAGTATAATCGATTAAGCTTATTATAATTAATTATATTAATAAAGATTAAATTAATTATAAATATAGATATTAAGAATATTAAAAGTGAAAATTAATAATAAATTTAAGAGATTAAAAAGAATATAGATATTATTATATAGAGGCTATTAAATCTAATATTGCTAGATAATAATATTACGTCTTTAACTTTAAAAATTTAATTATTAAATTAAGATAATATAAATATTACTTTTAATAAAAGTAAAGAAGAAGAGTTATTTTATTTTTTAGCTATATTTTAATTATAGAAATAATAAATAATATTTATATAAGATTTATAATTATAAAAAGTTATTAAATAAAAGATTAATAATATATATATATCTTAGAGAGTACTTTCTATATATTTTTCGCTTTACTTTTTACTTATATACTTTAAATCGAAACTATTTAAAATAAAAAGAAATCGATATAAGAGATAACTTAGTACTTATAAATAGTATAATTATATAGAAATAATATATATATAAGTAAATATATAAATATATAGATATATAGATATATAATTAGATATATTTAATATAAGAGTAATTAAGATCTTTCTAAATATATAAATAATCTAGAAAGATCTCTTAGCGCTAGAAAAACTCTTAATATCTAAGCGATATACTTTAAAGTAAAAATAAAGCTATATATAGAATATATAGATATAGATAAAAGAGAGAATAATAATATAACTCTAAAAGAGAATAATTTAAATAAAGAGTCTACTATTAATATAGTAATTATATAAATAATACTCGCTATAATTATCTATATTTCTACTATTATATATCGTATAATAATAAAATAATTAATTAAATAATTACGAATACTATAGCTTTAGAATAAACTTACTAATTTATAATCTTTATAGTTTTTACTATTATAAATAATAGAACGTATAATATAAGAGAATAAATAAAAATTATATAAGACTTAATTATATAAAAATATATTATACTTAATATAAAGTTATTTTAACGCGAAGACTATCTTAACGTAAATCGATTTTATATTTAAATTCTAAAACTTTAAATATAGCGTATTTCTATATAATTATAATATATAAATTATAAATAAAACTAAGTACTTTTTTTATATTCGCGTATATATCTTATAAAGAGTATATATATAGTAATATATTACGATATATATATTCGCTCTTTTAATTTATCTTTATAGCTAATTAATAATATATTTTAGATAATATATATTTATTTAATAATCTTATTTTCTAAGAATATTTATATATTCTCTATATATCTTCGAGTCTAAAGTTCTTCTAGTATTCGCTATTTACCTCGCTATATATTATAAAACTTTAATATTACTTTTAAATTATAAAGATATATTTTTTTTTTAAAAGATATAATAAAGATTTTATAATACGTTATTAATATTCTAAAGTTAATTTAAAGTATTAATACGATTAATAATCTATAGCGTAAATTAATATTAGATAGAATATAAAAAGTTTATAGATTATATCTAATAGCTTAACTATAAACCGCGTTTAAATATATTAATCTTTATTTAATAAACTTTTATAATAGCGTTAATAGCGATATTAATTTTATTAATATTATTAAAATAATTAATTAACTAATAGATTTAATATATAAATATTAATAATAATAATAAATTCGCGATATTCGATAAAACGTTTATAATATTTATTATAATATATAAAATATTACTAATAAAAGTATTAATAAGACTATATAAATTAAGTTATAATAGATATATTATTAATAATTAACTTAATCGCGAAGAATATAAGATTTTTATTTAGAATATATTAGAAAATAAGATTAACTTATTAAATCTTATAGGATTAAAAATTAGATCTAGCGTCTTAACGTTATATTAAATAATTATTTATTACTATTCTTAATTTACTCTTTATATCTTAAAAAATTTATATCTAAATATTATCGTAAATATAGCTTTCTCTAAAGAAATTTAGTAAATAATATTATAAATTAAGTCGTTATTAGATATTTATAATCTTTAATTCTTCGATATAAATAATATTATTTACGCGATAATAGAATATATATATAATCTTTCTTAATTATTTACGAATATTAATATCTAAAGAAGTCGACGATAGATATAAATTAGAATATAAAATTTCGATCGCTAATTAATATTATAATAAGGGATTTTTCGCGTAGTATAAATAAGTATAAGATTATAAGAGAGAGGAGAATATAAAGAAAAAGAATAATAATAGAATAGAGTAGATAGATAATAAGATATTTATTAATTACTTTATTAGCGTAGAAGTTATTAATAAATTTAAGATATCTCTAAAAATTCTTAAATATTCTATAAATAAGATAAAGTATTAGAGTAAGTAATTAAGATATAAAAGTAGCGAGAAGTAGAAGAAGAAATAATATAAAAAGATTACGAGTTTATTAGTTAATAAGAGCGTATGAGATATAAAGAGAGAGAAGAGTATATGAAATATAAAGGGAGAGAAGAATAATAATAAGAACTTAAATTCTTATAAGAATAAGAAGAAGAATAAAGTTTTTTAATAGATCGCTTAAAAGCTAGCGTCTCGACGTATTAATAAGAGAAAACGAGTATTTCTCTTAAGTAGCGAGGTATTTTTAAAAGAGTTATTTAAAAAGAAGATTTATATAAATAGCTCTACGCTCTTAATTAAAGTTATAAATATTACGAGTAATATAATAAAATTATCTCGTAATAAATTAGAGGCTAATTTTTTTATAATTATTTATTATTATATAAATCTAGGCTAATTATAATCGTAAAGAATTTATAAAAATAATTATTTTATTTTATTATATATTATAAAGTTAAATTAAATATATCGCGTATAATAATAAAATTATTTTATATAGTTTATATAAAAAGTAAATAAGCGAAGTTAATTATTAAATAAGGGCTATCTATTATTTTCTAATCTATATTAATTTTAATTATAAAAAAGCTTCTTAAAAAGATAATATAAATAAAAGAGCTATAAAAGTATAAGTTAGATAAATAATAGATAAAAGATCTATAAGCTATAGAATAGATAAGATAATAAATTTTATAATATATAATAGTTAATAGAATATAGTCTATATAGAATATATATAATTAAACTCTTATTTTTATAATTTATATTATTAAGTAACTTTATTATATATTCTAAGTAATTAAAGTAATAAGCGCTATTAATAGAATACGATTTTATTAAAATATATATTAAGCTCTCTATTATTAATATTAATCTATATAATACTCTAATTAATAATATAGTATTATAATAATAATTAATAAATTAAATTAGAGACGCTATTAAAGATTTTAATATCTATTTCTATATAGAGAGATCTAATATATATTAACTTATTATTAACAATATTTATATATTATTATTATATATATTAAATTTAATCTTAAAAGAGTTTATAATAAAGATAAATATATTTTAGAGCGAAGTAGATTATATCTAGATATTTAAATAGAATAATAAATATTAATATTTAATTTTAATTATAAATTTATTTCTAATTATAGTCTTAGCTATATATAGATTTAAGAGAGTTTATAAATAGATAATTACTTTAAAGATAATTTAATAAGAAGATTAATATATTCCGCGTATAAATATATATATATTTATAAATATTTAAAGAGATTATAAGCTTGGCGATTTAAATATAAATAATAATTAATTATAATTATTTATAAGCTAATATAGTTAATAAATAGTATTTAATTTATATAAAAGCGAATAAAAAGTGTAATTAAAGTATTAAGATTATTTAATAGAGTTTAATAACTCTATAAATATATTAAAAATAAAAATTATATATTTATATAGCGAGATTTAGTAGCGCTAAAGCTAATATATTATATAGAGTTTTTTATAAATTAAGAATAAGCTAAGTAATTAGATTATTTCTTTAATTAAGAGAGAGATAGATAATAGTATTAAGAGGCGATCGACGTTACTTATAGATATAAGTTATTATTATTATTTATTTATTAATCTTACTAATTAATATTAGAAAGAGAATATTAAGTTTATATATAAGTTTTAATATATAATTAAATATAAATCGTAGTTATCTATTATAGATATAGATATTTATTACTATCTAATTATTAACTTTATTAATTAATATTAATAATAGAATTTTAAGTTTATATATAAGATATAGAGTATAATAAAGTATAGTTTTCTTCTATCTAATATAAAAGTAAGAGTCTTATACGAATTATTAATATACTCGATTAAGATATCTAATATTAATATATTTATATTAGATAGATACTTAATAGAAGAGAGAGTTAATCTTCTTTAGATATATTTTTAATTAAGATAGCGAAGTCGATAAATATAAAGAGAAAATAATTAATAGAGTTTAGTAATAAGATAATAATAAAGAATTAAAAGTAATATTAACGCTTTTTAAATATATCTTTAATCGAAATAGCGAAGTTAATAAACGCGAAGAGAAAATAGTTAATAGAGTCTAATAATAAGATAATAGCGAAGAGTTAAAAGTAATATTAACGCTTTTTAAATATATCTTTAATTAAAATAGCGAAATTAATAAATATAAAGAGAAAATAATTAATAGAGTTTAATAATAAGATAGTAGTAAAGGGCTAAAAGTAATATATTATAAGAATAATTAATAGATAATAAATAAGTTAAAAGAGAGTTAAAAGATAGAAAGAGATTTAAATATAATATTACGCTTCTAATCGAAATATAAAAGTATTACGCGTAAGATAATAGATTTATCTTTATATATATAATAAACTAGTTTTTAGATATAAACTATCTATATATATAATATTCTATATAAATTCGCTATTATAGAATATATAGAAGAGTCTATAAATTATAGATTAATTAAGAATTTAGAAATATATATTACTAGTATTAAATCTTAATTAATTAAGATTTATTTAATAACGCTAATAAGGCGTAATTAAAAGTATAAATTATCGATTTATAGATAAAAGTATACTTTTCTTTATTATAAGATTATTAGACTATTAAATCTTATTTAATTAAGATTATTATTTTCGCTTATAATAGTATAATCTTTATTTCTTTATTTTCTAATCTAATCTAATATTCTTATTCTTATCTACTCTATTTAACTACTTATCTCTATTCGTATTCTCTTTATTTATATTCTTCTTATTCGTATTCTCTTTATTCGTATTCTCTTTATTCATATTCTTCTTATTCGTATTCTCTTCATTCGTATTCTCTTTATTCGTATTCTCTTTATTTATATTCTTACTTCTAATAACGTCGCTCGCTTTAAGAAATACTTAGTTTAGAGATTATAGAATTAATAATTTAAAGAAAATAAAAAGCTTTTTAAAGATTATATTCTCTAGATTTATTATATTAATCTCTATAAGAAGAATTTAAAATACTATATCGCGCTTTAATATCTCTATAATATACGTATTAATTATTATAAGAAAAATCTTTATATTTTTAACTATTACTAGTTAATAGATAATTAAATTTATATAAGTTTTTTAATTATATACTTTTAAGTAGCTAGAAAAATATTAATATAATATTTAAATAATTATTTAAGTTTTTTATATTTATAAAAAGAAAGAACTTAGAGAAAGAAGAAAGAAGATTATATATTTAAAAACTTATAAAAGTTCTCTTAATATATCTTTAATATACTTCTTCTCTATTATTCTCTTATATTTTTTAATTTAATTAAGATATTTAGATATATAGCTAAAAAGAAAATAAATAATATATTAAGAGATAAGATTTAAGTTTCTCTTCTTTACTTCTAGTTAATACTCTTTATAGATCTTTTTAATATAATTAATAACTTCGATATCGCGATTATTAATTAAGATTTTCTCGATTTTTATTATAAATAATATAAGTT
Organism: Letharia columbiana; assembly: GCF_014066305.1. Lineage (NCBI taxonomy): Eukaryota > Fungi > Ascomycota > Lecanoromycetes > Lecanorales > Parmeliaceae > Letharia > Letharia columbiana. The sequence goes on from NW_023501054.1 coordinate 94,634, forward strand.
TCGCTAAATCGAATAATCTAATATACTCGATATTTATAGTTTAAGTAAATTTATTAAAAATAATATAATACTAATTAACGATCTTTTATAACTCGATTAATATTTTAATAAAAGCGGATATATAATAAAAGAGAGCGCTCTATATTAAGATAAGAGTTTATTAAATATAAATAAAATTATTTTTAAATAATATTATTTTGAAATAATTAAGAATATTAATTTAAGGCTAAATTAGCGTAAGATTTTAAATAAATAAATTATTTAGAATATTATAATAGCGGAAGCTAATATAAATTTATTTAAATAAGATTATTAATATAAGCGTAGTTATCGTCTTACGCTTCTTAAATATTATTTAAATATATATATATTAGTTAGAATTTATATAGAGTAGAAGATAATAAATAGAGATATTAAGATTATTTTAATCTTAGATATATATTTTTTAGATACGCGTTTCTTAGTTACGTATTTCTTAGACTCGTATTTTTTAAATTTATATTTCTCTACTTTATAATTACTAGTAATTATTTATTCTAATTTAAAGTTAAATTTTTATATTTTATAGTTATTATTAGATTAAATAATTTTAAAATCTAATATTATTTAACTAGTCGTCTCGCTTAATTAGATAAAATTTTTATTACTTTTATAAAGCTTCTAATTAAAAACTTTATCTTTTTTATTAAATTTAGAATTTTTAATAATAAGAAATATATTAGTATTATTATTAATAGCTAACTTTAACTCTTTAGTAATTTTTTTAATCTCTATCTTTACGTTTTTAATCTCTATCTTTACTTTTTTAATATCTACTTTTACTTTTTTTAGATTTATAATAATCTTTTAAATAAATATTAAAATATAATTAGTCTTATACTTAATATCTTAATTAAATAATTTCTCTTTATTAATATAATTATAAATAATTTATAAAATTTAAATTATATTAGTTTAAGCTAGATTAATAATAAGTATAAATTTATATAATTAAGATATATAGCTAAATTATTAATTAAGAAATTATTATAATTAAAATAATAATTAAAGATTATAATATTTAAGATTTATAAAGAAGTAATATATAAAAAAATTTATTAATATATATAAATAAAAAAATCTATTAATATATATAAATAAAAATATTAAAAATAAAGATAATTATTATAGAGTAGTCGAGGTTAAAAGATATTATATTATTAAGATTATTAAGCTTTTAGCGTAGACGCTAGCTTTTCTAATAATCGAGATTAAAAAATAAATTTTAATAAATTAAGATCTAATTTTATTATAATTAAAAGAGAAGAGATTATATTATTATAGTTAAAAGAGATAAAAGATTATAAGACTATAATAAAAGAAAGTTTAAAAAATAATAATAATTATAATTATACTATATATAGCTTTAATATAAAAAGCCTTACGCTTTAATTAGCTTACTTCGATAAAATTAATTATTATTATTTTTATTATTATATTCTAATACTTATTCTTTTCTTTCTAATAGATTTATTATAATAGATTTATTATAATATATCTCTTATAATTAAAATTCGCTTAATTTTTATTATATTATATATTATTTAATATCGATAATATTATAAGATACTTCTTATTATAAAGTATCGCGAGATATATAAGAATATACTTTTTATATTAACGAATTTTAATTAATAAAATTAATTCTTCTATATATATTTAAATTATTAGAATAAAAAAGAAAATTATCTTATAGATAATAGAAGCTTTAATATATATTTAAAGTTTTCTTACTAAAATTCTATTAGCGATAATATATTAATCTTTTCTCTCTTTAACGACTCCCTTTTCTTTTCTCTATTAACTTCTTTCTCTCTCTCTTATCTTACTTCGCTTTTATAGTTATTAAATATTAAAATTATATTATAGCTCTCTACTCTTAACTCTTTAAACTTTCTTTTTTCGACTTTATTTACTTTTTTAAAAGTAGAAATAAATAATTTATTCGCTAGCGATAAAGCGATTAATTTATATAAGAGATATATATCGTTAATAAATAGTAGATAAGACTCTTTCTCCGCTAACTTCTCTTTTTTTCTCTTATTTGCTTCGCTTTTATAGTTATTAAGCGTCGAAATCGAATTATAACTTCTTACTCTTAACTCTTTAAACTTTCTCTTTTTAACTTTTACTTACTTTCTCAAAAGTAGAGATAAATAATTTATTTACTAGCGATAAGATAATTAACTTATATAAGAGATATATATTATTAATAAATAATAGATAAGATAAAAGATAATAAATATTATTTCTATATTAAGAAGATAATTAATAATAAGAAATTATATATAATAATTCTACTATTTTATATATAAGAAGTCTAGATATTTTTTTATATATTAAAAAATACTTAAATATAAGAAGCTAATATCTCTTATTTATTTTATTATTTAATATATATTAAAGTAAAGAAGATATAAACTTAAAAGAAATTAAAGAGATTAATATTTTTAAATAAATATTAATATTATCGTTAAAAGTCTTAAATATTAAAGAATAAATTAAAGAACAAATAGAAGAAGAGATAAGAGATTTAGAATCTTAATGAAATCTAGAGAATAGAATAAAATTACGAATCTAGATTATTAAAATAAAGAAGAAAATCGCTCTAACGAATAATAGAAGCTTCGATATATATTTAAAGTTTTTTTATTAAAATTCTATTAATAATAATAGATTAGTCTTCTCTCTCTTTAATAACTTTTCTTTTCCTTTCTTTGTCGACTTCTCTTTCTTACTCTTATCTTACTCTTTTAAAAATAAAGCTTTCTTTATCTTAGTTATTAAGTATTAAAATTAAATTATAACTCTTTACTCTTAACTCTATAAATACTCTCTTTTTAATTTTATTTACTTTTTTAAGAATAAAGATAAATAATTTATTCGCTAGCGATAAGACAATTAATTTATATAAGAGATATATATCGCTAATAAATAATAGATAAGATAAAAAATAACAAATATTACTTCTATATTAAAAAGATAATTAATAATAAAAGATTATATATAATAATTTACTATTTTATATATAAAAAGTTTAGATATTTTTCTTATATTAAAAGATACTTAAATATAAGAGCTAATATCTCTTATTTATTTTATTATTTAATATATATTAAAATAGAGAAGCTATAGACTTAAAAGAAATTAAAAAAATTAAGATTTTTAAATAAATATTAATATTATCGCTAAGAGTCTTAAATATTAAAAAATAAATTAAAGAATAAATAAGAGAAGAAATAAGAGATCTAAGAATCTTAACGAAATCTAAAAATAGAGATAGAATTATAAATCTAGATTATTAAAATAAAGAAGAAAATCGCTCTAGTAGATAATAGAAGCTTCGATATATATTTAAAGTTTTTTTACTAAAATTCTATTAATAATAATAAATTAGTCTTCTCTCTCTTTAATAACTTTTCTCTCTTCTTTCTTTATTAACTTCTCTCTTCCCTACTTTTATTCCACTTTTTTAAAAATAAAGCTTTCTTTATCTTAATTATTAAGTATTAAAATTAAATTATAACTCTCTATATTAAACTCTTTAAATATTCTTTCTTTAACTTTATTTACTTTTTTAAGAGTAGAGATAAATAATTTACTCATTAGCGATAAGATAATTAATTAATATAAGAGATATATATTACTAATAAATAATAGATAAGATAAAAAATAGCGAATATTACTATTATATCGAAAAGATAATTAATAATAAAAGATTATATATAATAATTTACTATTTTACTTATAAGAAGTTTAGATATTTTTTTATATTAAAAGATACTTAAATATAAAAGTTAATATCTCTTATTTATTTTATTATATAGTATATATTAAAATAAAGAAGCTATAAACTTAAAAGAATAAATTATCTTCGCTTCGCTCTTCGCTCTACTCTTTATAAATTTAATTATTTATTTATTTATATATATCGTCGCGACGATACTCTACTTATTTATTTACTTATATATATTATTATAATAACTTTTATAAATCTAATTATTTAAAAAATAAAGAGAAGATTATAATATTTAATTAAAGTAATAAATTAATTAATGAGACTATAATATTTTCTTTAATACGTTATATTATCGATTTAGCGAGTATTATAATAATTATCTTAAGAATTATATATTATAAAAAAATTTCTATATAATATTATACGTTTATTAAGATATATAATATTTTTAAATATTAATATCGCTACTATAAGCTAATTTAGCTAAGTTTTTTAATAAAATAAAATTAAAAGTTTACTTTTTAATTATTATATTATAGCTTCTAATTTAATAAAGATCTATTTAACTATTTATTTAACTTTTATTAAGAGTTTTAAAAAGACTATATTACGTAATTACGTATTTTTATTAAGAATTATATATATGTAGAGTATAAATATTATATATTAAATAATATATTAAAAAATTAAATATTAATAGAGTTTTCTATTTAGATTTATTTTAAGATTAATAAGATTAAATTAAGATTATATATAAAAGATTATAATACTTAATAATATTATATATTAAATTAATATAACGTTAAGATTTAATATATATAACTAGTAAATATAAAAGAAAATATATTATAACTTATATAAAGAAGAATAGATTTTAATATTAATAATATAAGATTTATATAATATTAAATTTCGATATATATAAATAAATATATAACGTTAAATTTTGACGTATATAAACGAATATATAACGTTAAATTTTAACGTATATAAACGAATATATAACGTTAAATTTTAACGTATATAAACGAATATATAACGTTAAATTCTAGCGTATATAAACGAATATATAACGTTAAATTTTAGCGTATATAAACGAATATATAACGTTAAATTTTAACGTATATAAACGAATATATAACGTTAAATTTTAACGTATATAAACGAATATATAACGTTAAATTTCTAACGTATATAAACGAATATATAACGTTAAATTTTAACGTATATAAACGAATATATAACGTTAAATTTTACTTATAACGTTAAATTTTAACGTATATAAATAAATATATAACGTTAAATTTTAACGTATATAAACGAATATATAACGTTAAATTTTAAGCGTATATAAACGAATATATAATTTAAATTTTAACGTATATAAACGAATATATAACGTTAAATTTTAACGTATATAAACGAATATATAACGTTAAATTTTAGCGTATATAAACGAATATATAACGTTAAATTTTAACGTATATAAACGAATATATAACGCTAAATTTTACGTATATAAACGAATATATAACGTTAAATTTTAACGTATATAAACGAATATATAACGTTAAATTTTAACGTATATAAACGAATATATAACGTTAAATTTTAACGTATATAAACGAATATATAACGTTAAATTTTAACATATATAAATAAATATATAACGTTAAATTTTAACGTATATAAACGAATATATAACGTTAAATTTTAGCGTATATAAACGAATTATAATATTAAATTTAGTATATATAAAGAATATATAACGTTAAATTCTAGCGTATATAAATTAAATATATAACGTTAAATTTTATATATATAAACGAATATATAACTTAATATATAAAGAATATATAACGCTAAATTTTAATATATATAAACGAATATATAACGTTAAATTTTAATATATATAAACGAATATATAACGCTAAATTCTAACATATATAAACGAATATATAACGCTAAATTCTAGCGTATATAAACGAAAATATCGCGCTATAGTAATCTTATTTTTTTTTATAAAGATAAATCTTAAATTTGATTTCGAAGATCTTTAAATTTATATTTTATCTACTATTAAGTATTTATATTAATAATTATACTATATAAGATATTTAAATAATATAAAATAATTTAAATAATAGAAATTAAGTTAGATTTTAAAAATTTTATAGAGAAAATTTAAATTATAATTAGATTTATAAATATAAATTTATTAAATAGTTAGACTTAAATATTAATATTTATTATTATATCTTAAGCGTTATATTTCCTATTGCGTAATTTTTAATCTATTAAAATTAATAATAGCTAAGTTCTTATTATTTATAAGAAAAGCTTTCTAATTAATAATCTTAAAATTATTCGCTATTTTATCTCGCTCTATAATTTTATTCTAATATAAAGAGCGTAAAGTGTTATTAGAGAAGAATTTTATAAAAAAATACTAGTTTTAATAATTAATTATTTCGCGAAGAAAGAGTATCTTTAAGAATAATATTAAGATTACTCGCTATTTAACGTTAATTAAATTTTAAAAAAAGTTTAATAATAATATATTATAGATATAATAAGTCTTTTAGCTAGCTCTAAAAATCTTTATAGCGTTATTATATAAATTAATAAAAAAATAAATCTTTAAGTATAATTTCTTAATCTTTCTAAATTTATTTATAAAAATTAAAAGATGTCGCTTTAACTTAAAACTAAGATTTATATATTTTTTTAATTTATAATTATATTTATCTAAATATTTTAAAAGAAATTAATTATTAAAAGATTAAAAATATTAAGATTAATTAAATTAGATTTAACTTCGCTTAATATTAAAAGTCTTTTAAATTATAAAAAAAAGAGAGAGTTATATTAAAGAGAGTATATATAAAAAACTCTTAAATTAAGAAAAAAGAAAAAGTTATATTAAAGAGAGTATAGATAAAAAATTTTTAAATTAAAAGGAAAGAAAAAATTATATTAAAGAAAGTATAGATAAAAAACTCTTAAATTAAAAAGAAAGAAAGAGTTATAAAGAAGAAAGTAAAGATAAAAAACTCTTAGATTAAGAAGAAAGAGAGGATTATAAAAAGAAAGAGCGAACTTAAAGATCTCTTTATAAATATATAAATATTTAATTATAATAATAAATATAAAAAACTCTATCGCTTAATTTCGATTATAGATATATATTTATAGCTAAAATATTTATAATCTTAATAAGATTCTAAATAAATAGAATAATACGAGCTTATCTACTTAGTTTACGCGATTTATTAAAATTTAAAAAAAGCTTTTTTAAATAGTAATTTAATTAAAGATTAAGTAATTATATTACTCTTATTTTAAAACTTAATTAAAAAATTAAATATAATTAAAGAGAAAGATTATTATTACTATAATTTTATTTTAATTAAAATAATATTATTATTTTTCTCTAACTCTTCTTAATAAATTAAAATTCTTTATAATATTAATAAGCTAATTATTTTTTATTTAAATTATCTCTTATTATTTAACTATAACTTTAAAAAGTAAAAAACTTATAAGATTTAAGAATTACGATAAAATAGTTATATTTATTTATAAAAATTAAATTTTATATTTAATTTAATATCTAATTTAAAGTTTAATTATAATCTCGCGAGCGAAAACACGTTTTTCTTTTAAGATCTTTTTAAAATAAGTTATTATAATAAAGAAAAGAGAGTAAAGAAAGAAAGATTATACTTTTATAAGAGATAAGATTAAATTAAATATATAATAAGCGCGTAATAAATATAAGTTAAAGATAAAATTTTATATTAAAATAATTAAAAATAAAATAAAAAAGAATTTATTTTTTATTTAAATAAATATTATTTATAGATAATAATAACTTATTAATAATATTTAATTAAATAAATTATATATAATAATAATAGCGTAAAATTAAATTTAATTAAATATATTATTTATAATAATAAATAATATTAATTTTTAAATAGAATAAAATTAGATTTAATTAAGTATATTATTTATAATAATATATAATATTAAAATATTTAACTTCGCGTATTATAATATATAAAAATTATTATTAAATAAAATATATTAAAATAAATATAACTTATAGATTTTAGCGTCGCGATTATAGATTATTAAAAGATTTTAAATAAAGTAATATATAAAGAAGAAAGTAAATTAGATAATTAAAAATTAAGAATATTATTAGATTTAGCTATATTCGCTTTTATAATCTTAAATCTTAATATTATTATAAAAAAACGTAAAATAATAAAATAAAAATCTAAAAGAATTTTTTTTTTTTTTTTTTTTTTCTTTAAGTCTTACATATTCGTCGCTATAACTCTAATTTAACCCCTTTATTTCCGTCTAATTTAAAATTATAATAATAATTAAATTTTTATTATTTATAAAAAAAGCTTTTTAATTAATAATCTTAAAAACTATTTATTATTTTATTTCGCTTTATAATTTTATTTTAATATATAAAAAATATAAAATATTATTAAAGAAAAATTTTATAAGAAAATATTAATTTTAATAATTAATTTTTTTCGCGAAAAGAAAGAGTATTTTTAAAAATAATATTAAAATTATTTACTATTTAATATTAATTAGATTTTAAAAAAATTAATTAATAATATATTATAAATATAGCGAATCTTTTAATAAGTTTTAAAAATCTCTATAATATTATTATATTAATTAAAAAAATCTTTAAATATAATTTTTAATTTTTTAAATTTATATATAAAAATTAAAAGATAATCGCGTCGCTTTAATTTAAAATTAAAATTATATATATTTTTTAATTTATAATTATATTTATTTAAATATTTTAAAAAAAGATTAATTATTAAAAGATTAAAAGTATTAAAATTAATAAAATAAAATTTTATTTTATTTAATATTAAAAGTCTTTTAAATTATAAAGAAAGAAAGAGTTATATTAAAGAAAGTATATATATAAAACTCTTAAATTAAGAAAAAGGAAAGAATTATATTAACGAAAATTTAAATAAAAAAAATTTAAATTAAAAAAAAAGAATAAATTTATAAAGAAAGAGAGTAAAAATAAAAATTTCTTAAATTAAAAAAAAGAAAGAAAATTATAAAGAAGAAAGTAAAGATAAAGAACTTTTAAATTAAAAAAAGAGAGAGTTATAAAGAAGAGAGTAGAATTTAAGAATTTCTTTATAAATATTTAAATATTTAATTATAATAATAAATATAAAAAACTCTATTACTCGATCTCGATTATAAATATATATTTATAATTAAAATATTTATAATTTTAATAAGATTCTAAATAAATAAAATAATATAAGCTTATTTATTTAATCTATATAATTTATTAAAATTTAAAAAAAATTTTAATTAATAATTTAATTAAAAATTAAATAATTATATTACTCTTATTTTAAAATTTAATTAAAAAATTAAATATAATTAGAGAGAGAGATTATTATTATTATAGTTTTATTTTAATTAAAATAATATTATTATTCTTCTCTAACTCTCTTAATAAATTAAAATTCTTTATAATATTAATAAGCTAATTATTTTTTATTTAAATTATCTTATATTATTTAATTATAATTTTAAAAAATAAAAAACTCATGAGATTTAAGAATTATAATAGAATAATTATATCTATTTATAAAAATTAAATTTTATATTTAATTTAATATCTAATTTAAAGTTTAATTATAATCTTATAAGTAAAAATATATTTTTTTTTTTAGAGTTTTTTTAAAATAAGTTATTATAATAAAGAAAAGAGAGTAAAAAAAGAAAGATTATACTCTTATAAGAGATAAGATTAAATTAAATATATAATAAATATATAATAAATATAAATTATAAGATAAAATTTTATATTAAAATAATTAAGAATAAAATAAAATAAAAATTTATTTTTTATTTAGATAAATATTATTAATATAAATAATAATAATTTATTAATAATATTTAATTAAATAAGATTATATAGTATATATAAAAGAATAAGATAGAACTAAATTAGAAAATCTTAAATTTATATATATAGTTAATTATTAATTCGAGATTATTATACGTTTTTTAACTAGACCAACTAAGTTAGCTTAATAGACTCTCTTATATCTCTCTTATTAAAAATTTATATATAGAAGTCTTATACTTCTAAAATATCTAACTCTTTACAATATATATAGTTATTTTATAATTTCTTAAATTATAAAGCTCTTTACGCTTTCTAACGCTATAAAAATTATAAATTTTAATCTACTATTAATAAATTAAATAAATATTTAAATATAATAGTTATAAGTTAATTAGGCGTATAAATTAAATTAATAGAGTTAATTTTATCTAAGTTATATCGAATTATAAGTAAAGCTCTACTAAATTAAATTTATAAAGTTAACAATTTTCTAAGTTTTAAATCTAATCTCTAACGCTTACTATAACGTTAATTTAATCTATATAATATATAAATATATATATATAAAGAGAGGCGCGCTAAGGTTTAATTAGAAAGGTTTTATAAGATAATGTATAATAATTATCTATAAAAAATAGAGAAAGACTATATTTTTATAATAAGAAGTATTAAAATACTAGAAAGAAATAAAGATAATATATTAATTAGTAATATGAATTTCTATAATATTTTTTATCGTAGTAAAATCTTTCGAATAATAAAATAGCTATGGTAAGATATCGAATAATTTTAATTTATTTAAATATATATTATTTCGAAATAATACTTTAATATAAAACTATAGAGGAGTATATAATATGAAGATCTTAAAGAGCTAAGCCGTATTCTTAATGATAATAATTTTATTACCGTTAATTTCTTTATAGTATTCTCTATAATATTCTTCGTAATATTCTCCGCATTTATTTATTATAATTTCTTATCTTACTTCTTAATATAGTAGAAATAATAAACTAAATTATAGTAATATTCTTCGCTTACTAAATAATAATTTAATATAAAATCGTAAAGAGTATATAACGTAGGATTTTAAAGAGTTAAGTCGTATTTTTAGTACTAAAAACCTTATTACCGTTTAATTTCTTTATAATATTCTTTCATATTTATCTATTATAGTTTCTTCTCTTACTTCTTCTTATATAGTATAGTAAAATAATAAACTAAGTTATAATAATATTATTTTCGCTTATTAAGTAACTAATTTAATATAGAATCGTAAATAGTATATAACGTAAGATCTTTGAAGAGTTAAGTCGTATTCTTAATATTAAGAGTCTTTATTACCGCTTGATTTCTTTCCATAATATTCTTCGTATTTACCTATTATAAATTCTTCTCTTATTTAACTAAATATAGTAGAATATCGAGAATAAACTAATTATGTAATATTAATGAAATTAATAGAATTAATAGAATAAAAAAAGAATAATTATTAAATATAATAAAGTTGGATTCTTGTTTATTTTATAATATATTTAATATAATAATTATAGATTAGAAGCTTTTTTTAATAATATTTAGAATCTTATAAGAGCTAAGTTAGTCTTTAAAATAGGATAATATAAGATATTAATAGAAGAGAACTTTATAGTTTTAAAAGATAGTATTATTATATCTAATAGATATTTTCTTCTAGCTTAACCTTATAATATAGAAAAGAATAATATTAGACTCGCTTCGTCTCAAGTTATTAGTAATATTTACGAATTTATTAAAAAATAGTTTAAGAGTATTAATAGAAGCTCTAAGAGATAGATAAAAGAAGTATATATATTTAAATTAAATACGTTTAATATAACTATAATATTTAAATATTAATTTAATCTATCTATCTATCGCTAACTTAAGAGAAATATATAAAGAAGAATATATTCGTTTAGACTCTTTTTAAGAGTTTTTTAACGCGTTTATAAGTAGTAATAGATAGCTATTAAGCTCGCTTACGACCTCGATTATTAGTAATAATAAATTTATTAAGAGATAATCTAGAGGTAGTATTAGTAAGATACTCTAATTAAACGAGAGATATTAAAGATAATTATATTTATATTAATAGAATTAATAGAATTAATAGAATTAATAAAATTAATAGAATTAATAGAATTAATAGAATAATAAAAGAATAATAATTTTATAAATAGATAAAAGAATTATTATTAGATTTTAAACGCGTTTAATATAACTATTATAACTATTATATTTAAATATTCATTTAATCTATTAATAGTAGATCGAACTTTATAATTTTTATAGCGTTAGAAAGCGTATACCGAGCTTTATAATTTTAGAAATTATAAAGTAATTATATATATCGTAAGCTGATTACTTTAAAGTATAAAACTTCTATATATAAATTTTTAATAAGAGAGGCGAGAGAGAATTATTAGGCTAACTTAGTTCGGTCTAATTAAAAAGCGTATAGAATTTAAATTAATAATTAACTATATATATAAATTCAAGATTTTTAAGCTTAGCTCTATCTTATTCTTTTATATATACTAATAATAGTTATATTAGACGCGTTTAAGATTAAATAATAATTCTTTTATCTATTTATATAATTATTCTTCTTTTATTATTTTACTAATTCTATTAATTTTATTAATATAAATATAATTATCTTTAATATCTCTCGTCTAAAGATTATTTAATATTTTAAGTATATATATCTCTATTACTCGCCTCTTAGAGTCTCTATTAATATCTCTAAACTATCTCTTAGCGAATTTATTACTACTAATAATTAAAACTATAAGCGAGCTTAATAGCTATTTACTACTACTTATAAACGTATTAAAAAACTCTTAAAAGAGCTTAAATAAATATATTCTCTCGAATAAATACGTTTTCTTCTATATAATTCTTCTAAGTTAGCGATAATATCTTCTAATTTAGCGATACTACCTTCTAAAACGTATCTTTCTCTCTTACTTATTCTTTATTATTCTACTTTAAAGCCTCTTAACGCGTATTAAATTTTAAATATTATTAAAAAAAACTTCTAAAAATATAATAATTATATTAGATACGTTCGAGATCGAATAATAATCCTTTCATCTATTTATATAATTATTCTTTTTTTTTTACTATTCTATTAATTCTACTAATTTTATTAATATAAATATATTTATTCTCGATACTCTCATATTTAATTAAATAAGAGAAGAATTTATAATTAAATAAATACGAAGAATATTACGAAGATAGTTATTAAGCAATAATAATATAATAAATCTACTCTTTATAATTTTATATTAATTTACTTAGTTAGTATAAGAGAAATCGCTATAATAAATAAATATAAAGAATACTATAAAGAAATTAAGCGATAATAAAGCTTTTAATATTAAGAATACGACTTAACTCTTTAAGATTCTATATTATATACTCTTTATAATTTTATATTAAACTATTACTTAGTAAGCGAAGAATACTATTATAACTTAATTTATTATTTCTACTATATTAAGAAGTAAGAGAAGAAACTATAATAAATACGAAGAATATTACGAAGAAATTAAGCGATAATAAAGCTATTATTATTAAAAATACGACTTAACTATTTAAAATCTTATATTATATACTCTCTATAATTTTATATTAAATTATTACTTAATAAGCGAAGAATACTATTATATCTTAATTTATTATCTCTACTATATTAAGAAGTAAAAAAAAAACTATAATAGATAAATATAAAGAATACTACGAAGAAACTAAGTAGTAATAAAAATATTATTATTAAAAATACGAGTTAACTCTCTAAGATCTCACATTATATACTCTCTATAATTTCATATTAAATTATTACTTAGTAAGCGAAGAATATTATTATAACTTAGTCTATTATCTTTACTATAATAAGAAATAAGAGAAAAAACTATAATAAGTAAATACGAAGAATATTACGGAGGAAATTAAGCGGTAATAAAATTATTATCGTTAAAAATACGGCTTAGCTCTTTAAGGTTACGTTATATACTCTCTATAATTCTATATTAAATTATTATTTAATAAGCGAAGAATATTACTATAATTTAATCTATTATTCTTATTATATTAATATAATATATTACTATAATAATATTATAAGAGAAGAATTTACTATAATAATTATAGCTAATTAAGTCTCTATAAAAAGAATATTAAATAATATATATTTAGATAAATTAAAATCGTCTAATATCTTACTCTAATAGCTATTTTATTATTTAAATAATTTTACTACGATAGAAGATAATATAAGATTTACAACACTAATTAATATATTATCTTTATTTCTTTTCGATATTATTATAAGCGTATTCTTAATATATCTCTTAGCTCTATAACTAGCGAGCCTTAGCGAAGATATTCTCTATTATATTATATCTTCTTTTTATCTATATAATTCGATATCTTAGTTATCTTATTTAATATATCTATATTAATATTATATCTATATTAATTCTAATACTATAATTAAGATTAATTTACTTATTTTATTTATATTAATAAATAAATTTAAAGAAACGCGCTAATAGAGGCTTTAATAAGAAATTAAGTTAAGTTATTATATTTCTAAATAAGTCTATTAAATAGATAAATCGATTTTAAAGAGTTTAAATAGAAATAGCGAAACAATCTCGATAAATAGTAGTTAAGAAATAAAGAAGATATTAAATTATTTATATAGCTAGCGAATCAAAAGAAATAGTTAATATTATCTTATATTTTTATATTTAAAATATATATTAATAGTATTACTTATAACTTTATATATTATAATATCTAAGAGTTTTAATAAAATCTTAATTAGATAAGAAACGATCGAGTTATAATTAATTTAAAATATTATTCTTTAAAACTTTTTTATATATAACTTCTCTATAAGATAAGAAACTCTCTAAGCGAAGTAAGTATACTCGAAAAACTACTATTTAAAGTACTTATAGTCTTCTTAACGTCTTAAATAATTAAGAAATAAGTATATTAAACTCTTATAAAGAAATAATCTTATTTTAAACTTTATAGTAAAAATTTTTATTCTTAATATCGAATAATTTCGATACGTTTTAAAGAAACTTTATTATTCTCTAGTATATCTAATATTCTTAATATCTATTCTTTTCAAAGTATTTAAACTTCTCTTTACTTTATTTTAAATCTTCTTTTTTTTTTTTATAATAAAGTTTAATATCAAAAGAATAAATTAAATTAAGACTTTATTTAAGTAAATTAAATTTTAATAAATATTAATTCTATTAGATAATATACTCTAATAAGTTAAACTTAATAGAAATATTTTAAAATATTCATTAATATTTTATAATTATAATATTAGATTAAGTATTAATTTAACAAATTTATAATTATATTAAATAAAATTTATTAGAAGCGAGATAATTTTTAAAAGATTATTACTCGATATTATATCGTTATAATAAAAAAGAATCTAATTATAAATAATTTATTTTAGATTTATAGAATAATTAAGAAGATAAATTAACTAGTTTAAGACTTTTAGAAGAATATAATTTCTCTATAGCGAAAAGTTAATAATCTTAATTTATAGTTAATAAAAGACTTATAACTATTCTTAATTAAGAAGAAATATATATCTAGATATTTAAAAGAGAAATTAATTAAGATTTTAGATTTATCTCTATTTATCGATAATATTAACTTTATCTAAAATAATTAATTCTTTAAAATAAAATAGAAATTTAAGATTAATAGCGATTATTATCTTATTAAGAACTTTAAAATAATTTATATAGTCTTATAACTCGATAATAAGACTATATAATATATAATATATAGAAGACTTTAAAACTTTATTAATTTATATTAATTTTTTATTAAGATTATAAATAAGTTAATTAATATTTATAAGAATTTAAATTAATATAATAATATATTATATAATATATATACTCTATAATAAAAAATTTAATTCTTTATTAATTTCTATTTAGATTTTATTTAATTAGATATTATTCTTAATATTAATAAAACTCTTATATTAGAAAATTATCTTTTTAAGAAATTAAAAAAGAAATTAAAGAAGTTATAATAGATTATAAAAGATTTTACTATCTTAAAGACTATAAAAGAATATCTTTAAAAACTAAATAACTTATAATATACTAATTATAAGAATTTTAAATTTATAAAGATTATTATTAAGTTAATTATAATATAAATATTAATAATAATATTCGCGATTAATATATATCTTATATTTATTATTAAATTTAATTTAAATATAATTATTACGTCTCTAAATATTATAATTAATTTAAAATTAAGAAAATTAATATACTATAATTACAATAAAAAAGATTACTATTAAAAGAACTATATAATAACTATTTAAATCGAGATTAATAAAAAGACCTTTAAGAAAGTATAACTTTACGCGATAAAAATAGATAAAGAATTCGAAATTAATAACGTCGATATTACGAGTAGCGACGATTTTTCTTTAAATTCGAGAAATAAATAGTCTCTTTTAAAGTTATAATAAGAGATACTTATAAAGTATATCTAATAGATACTCTTAATAACGCTCTAGTACGTCATTCTTTTTATATATAAATTACACTTTCTTTATAAGAAAGAATTTATTTATTTAAGAACTCTCTTATAAATAATAAATATATCGATACTTATATAGTTATAAATAAGTTCTTAATTCTTAGTAATATATAAAGTCTTATATTTAAAATTACTCTTACTATTATAATTTAAATTATTAAGAGATTATAATAACTAGATTATAAAATAATTAATTATATACTATTTACTTTCTATAATAATAATAAAAAGACTATTAAGAAGAAATATATTTAATATTAATTATATTATTAAAATATAATATAATAATTAAAAAATCTTAAATAAATAAATATAAGATAGTTCTTAATATATTATAAAATAAGATACTCTTTCTATTCGATCGATATAATTATAATAATAATTAAATATTAATAATAAACGAACTTTCTTTTCTATTAACTTCGAAGCTTCAACTATTTATATTATCTTATCTCTTATCTATTATATTAAAATAATAAAGCTCTCTCTCTTATTTACTTATAATAATAAGATTAATTTAAATATTTTTTTATTAAATAAGAATAAGAATAGTAAGAAGTTTAAGTTTATTAATATCGCTAAGATTAATATAGCGATTTACTATTAACTAGCCTCATAAAAAAGATAATAAACTATTTATATTAATAATAAATAAGATCTATAATAACTCGTTAATATTATATATATCTTCTTATTATTTAAATATCTCGCGAACCTTATATATTAATTAATAAACTCTATTTTTATAACTTAGAAAAGAAATATAAAAGATATTATAATTTTAATTATCTTATTTAGATTAATAATATTAATAAGATTAATTCTAAAAAGATAAAATATAAGTTATCTACGAAGTATTATAACTATCTAAATATTTTTAATAGAATTAAGATAAATATACTTTCTCTTATATTATTCTTATAATTATAAATTAAAATTTAATAATAGCTTTAATAAAATAAAATTTTCGAAAAGTAGAATCTATTTAATATTAGAATATAAATTAAAATAGATAAAGAAGTATCTAAATAAATATCTAAAGAAGGAATTTATAATATTAAGCTATATACTATTTATCTTATTTATTCTATTCGCGAAAAAGTTAAATAAAGAATTATATTTTTATATAAACTATCGAAAGCTAAACGCTATTATTAAAAGAAATTAATATTTAATTTTATTAATAGATAAGATTTTAATAAGAATTTAGAAATATAAATATCTTACTCGATTAGATATTATAGTCGCGTTTAATAAACTATATATATATCTCGATAGCGAGAATTTTATTACTTTTATTATCTTTCTTAAAGTATATAAATATTAAATTCTTCTTCTTCGATCTAATTAACGACTTAATTATATATTAATAATATATAAATAATATTCTATTTAAATATCTAAACGACTTCTATTAGATCTATCTCGATAATATATTTATTTATAATAAGATAAAAAAGAAATATATTTAATACGTTAGATAAATTCTTTAGAAATTAAGAAATATCGACCTTTAGATAAATATTCTTAAATACGAATTTTATATTTAGAAAATTAAATTTCTAGATCTATTAATATCTATAGATAGAGTTATAAATAAACTTTATTAAAATCTAGATTATTATTAAGTAAATTATATCTATTAATCTTAAAGAGATATAGATCTTTATCGAATTTTATAATTTTTATTAATAATTTATTAGAGATTTCTTTAAAATAGTTAAATTTATAATAAAACTTATAATAAAGAAGATTATATTTAATTAATTTCTAGTATATTAAGAGATCTTTTACTTTCTTAAAGTCGTTATTATTAAAGCTTTAATTCTATATTATTTTAATAAGAATAAAAAAGATTATTTTAGAGATTAACTCTTTTAACTATATTAATAAAGATATTCTTTTTTAATATAATAATAAGAAAGTACTTTACTCGATAGTCTTTTATAGTAAAAATCTAATCTCAATTAAATATAATTATTAGATCTATAATAAGAAATTATTAATAATTATTCGCTATCTAGAATATTAACACCCTAAATTAAAATATATAAATATCTCTATTAAAATCTTTATCGATTATAAAGAATTAATATATTTTATTAAGAAAAGAAATCTTAGTTAACGCTAGACTCGATATTTAAATATATTATTAAAATTTAATATAAAGATTATTTATTAATTTAAATCTTAGAATATTAAGATAAATATATTTATATAAATAGCTAAATATAAATTAATTAATTTTAAAAATAAATAATTACGTTAATAGTATTAAATAATTCTTATTTCTAATTAATTAAAATTAAATAGCGAATATATCGATATATATATAATTAATAACTTTATTTATTATAAGATAGTAGAGATTAATAAAAAAGATAAATATTATATAAAAATTTATAACGCTATCGTCGAAGATAAGAATAAGTTTTAAGAAATTACTCTTAATAAGTACTTTATATAAGACGAGATACTTTATTATAAGAATCGTTTATAAATATTTAATAATATATATATCGATATTATTCGAGAGATATATAATTAATTATTCTATAACTATCTCGAGATAGTATATATTTATAAACTACTTAAAAGAAAATATTATTAACGAGATATAAGAACTATTATAGCTATCTATATTAAGAATTACTATATCTATTAAAGAATTAAAATATCTTATAATTAAGAGTATAATTTATTATAGTCTCTATTAATCTTATAAAAACGATAATAAGATATATTAATTAACTTCGTTATAGACTTATTTATATTTAATAACTATAACGCTATTTAAATAGCGATTAATTAATTTATTAAGAAATATTATTATATAATCTATTTTAATATTAATAAAGATATTATCGCTAAGAAGATAGTTAACTTACTATTTAAGAAAGTATTTTATTTATATAATTTATTAATCTTAATAATATTATGAATTAAGACTCTTAATTTATAGCTATTATATAAAAGTCTTTTTATATAAGAGATTAGATATTATAGTTAAGCTATTAATAATCTTTTATTCTAAAATTAATAAATAAATTAAATAAGCGAATTAGAATATAAAGCGTTATTTTTAAATATATTATAATTATATATAGAATAACTAAGATAAGATAACTATCTATTATCGAGTTCATCGATAATAATACTATCTTATTAACTATTAATATTCTTATCTTTTCTTATAAATAAGAGTTTTTATTCTTAAATAACTTTTAATTTAAATATTATCGACTATAAGATTATATATAAGCGTCTTAATATTACTTAAACGAAGAATATTATAAATTATATAAAATAAGTTTTTAAGTATATTTAAAGTAATATAAATCGCGTTTAGAAGACTATAATTATATAAGTTAATAAGTATTAATAAAAGATTACTTTTTAAATAGACGATAAGATCTTTTTAAATAGTAAGAATATTATCTTTAATCGCTCTTTTTATAAATTAAATTATAAGAGACTTAATTTATTTAAGATTATAGATCTTATAAAAATCTTATATTATCTAAAACTTTTATTAAGTATAAGAATCTATAACGTCTTTTATTTTAATCTCTTAAGTCTTATAATAAATAACCTCTTATTAGAATAGATAAATTCTTCATTAAAATATATTACTATTAATAATTAAATCGAATAAATTATTAAAGAAATATTTATCTTTAAATTAATCTATAGTTATCTTAAGTATAAAGTTAAATAAAAAGATCTCGATAATAATCTTATCTAATATAATACGAATAACGATAAATTCGAAAATTGCTAGAATCTAATAGACAACTTTTATAAGCGATATTTCGAAGAGTCTTATCTATAAAGAATTAACTAATAAGAATTTCGAAACTATCTCGAATATCTCGTTTTTAATTAAATTAAAATTATTCGATATCTTTATAATAGCCTTATTTTTTTTAAAATCGAGAATCGATTTCTTAGACCTATATTAATTAGAAATTATCTTATATATAGTCTTTCGCGTAAGAATCCTCGTTATTAATATAATCTTTAA